>NW_020653774.1:658805-718323 GCF_003589595.1 Hyposmocoma kahamanoa
CTGCAGTATTTAATGCGATTCACGTATTGCACTAGACTGAGGTGTCTTTGCGAGTAGATCTATGTGGTCTTCTTCTTATCGCATCGATGGCAAACGCTGTAATTTGTGCCATCGTGGTGAATGGATTTGCCAATTGGCGTAAAGTGCTCGACGATTGTTGCCCAGGGCGCGCCAGACGTCCAAGTAATGAATCGAGCCTCCTTCGTGCACCCCAATGTATGTGGTGAATGTTTGAGATTTAGTGAGAGGATCGGTGATCGTCTGTCTTCTATGTATTATTTACTTATTTATTCCGTTGGCTCAGCGACCCGAAGTGGATCTTGGCCTCCGATACGAGTTGACGCCAGTGCGCCCTGTCTTGTGCGGTCTTCTCCCAGTTCTCTGCGTGAAGGCGCGGAGGTTTTTTTCCACTTTGTCCCTTCATCGGTGTTGGGGCCGACACGTGGTGGTCTAGTTCCTAAATAGTATATATATATATATATATAGTATTTAAGCTAAGTGACCAATTGGAAACCAGTGCCGTAGAAATTCCAGTAAGAGGAAAATAAGCGCAATGGATCGCCTCAATTTTCTGGAAACAATGCGACGTTGTTGTGACGCATATAAACAAGCTATGCAACGTAAGCAAGCTATGTAAGGTTTATGCTCTAAGAGTTAAGGATACATTTCTTTCATAGCGCACACTTTGTTATGCTCATTATTTGTATTATTTAGCATCCATATTAAAGTTGTTTTCATTTGTTTTATAAACCTTTACACCATTCTTTCTTACGTAGCTTGTGCGGAATATTAAAATCATAATAAATAAATTACTTAAAGTGTTTACTAAAACATCGAACGAAAGTTAAACTCTTAACTTATAATAGTATAATGTAAGTTATATATAGTGATATATAATATCTATAACTTATAATATGTATGCGATTTCATAAGTAAAAAAGAATACCAATACGTTTTATGTGACGAACAATATGAATGATTAGTTTATATTTTTTAGAAGCGGTAGAGCTCCTTGTGAAAGAGTCGTCCAGGGAAATACTGCCACCTTACCTATTTCTGCCACCAAGCAGTAATGTCAGCATTACTGTGTTCCGGTTTTGAAGGGTAATGGTGCTAAAATACAAAGATCCGCTTACAAGCACAATGAAAACTTCGTAAGGTCGCGGTTTGCTAGAAGACGTCGGTTTGAATCCGGCCGGATCGATGGATATATTCCTAAGTGTTCGATCTTATGGAGTCATTTCCCAAAAAATAATTAAAATAAATTTAATTACAGGGTGTCCTAGTTGAGGCTACAGAATCTATAAATTATCCTGTAATAAACCACTATTAAGTCACCTTCAGTTGTTGCCAATTGTGAAGGAAATAAAGAATTTATTTACTTAAATTAATTATCTCGATATGACCGTGTGTGATATTGATTACATCCATTGATTATTTTAATGTTTTTAATTTAATGATTTTCGTTTTATAACCAATTAAAATTATATATATTTTTTTATGTACGAAGTGAAATTTTACGTATTATAATAATTTTACAATTACTTTTCACATGGCTTGATGTGTATGTCATACTAGCAATTTTAAAGTTGTAAGTAGACGACGATATACTTTAATTGTGGCAAAGATTCGAGTATATATTCGAAACGAGTATATACCAGAAATAGAGACGAAATTTAATTAAATTTATTTGAAAACTATTCTGCCAAATCATTACGGTGACTGGGCTTCAATTGGCCTGCCCGAATTCGAAACAATTGAAGGGTGTCATTAATTGTTTCACTTCAAATCGACGAAAATTGAATAATTGCATATTTAATATTTAATTACCGATGAAACGTGATTCAGTTTGTTTTGTAATTGAAGAGCACCACATACATAGTTAGATATATTATCTTTATTACAATAAATACAGATCAGTTGTTGGCATTGCACTATTTCAGCTTTCTAATTTGTCATTTCAAAGGAAACGAAAGTTGATTTTCAAAAGTGATGTAAGGCCCATTGGCCTGACGAGTTGCCAAGGATGGATGGCGCTTATTTTATCTCTGTTTCTGGTTATATCGATGTGGCAAAAGTGACGTAATGTAACGGGCTGCTGGCATTTGCGGACGCCACTGACTGGCTGAACAAAACACCGAACAAGCTACACCCATGAGCATATTTAGAGGAGCACTAAACAAAACATTGCAGACATACAATTATAATGTAATTAATGTTCTACAGTTGTACGGATTCAAATTAAACATAAACTTCGTATATAACACAACACAAATTTTTTATAATCTCGACTACGCGCAAATTACTCCATTTTGTCTGGGCTTAAGCCTCCTAGCACTTATGCGGGTTGTCCTGAGTAGGATTATCAGCAGAGCGGTGACAATATGACAAAATTTATTGTTTCCACAACCAACATATTAACTATTAAATCGACATTACTGTTTGACTAATATAAATATGTCGATCGATCTCGTCGTTATCGGGTATCTCGGTTCCCTATGCCCAGTTTAGTTTACGTTATTTCTATATTTCTACATGTCTGTACTTGGCTTGACGACTTCGCGGGGGTTTAGCTATTTGCTTCGACAGTCTTTTGTGTCCTTAAATGCCAATGTTTTTATTTCGTATGCATGTTTATATTAATTTCCCTATGTAGCTTTCATATGTAGCATGTTACCGGTTATACAATATGTTTCCCATAATTGTACACGGTTTTGTGTTATCTATGTAATTGCGTGTATGTTATAGGTTATGAAATCTTGTGTATAATTTTTATATTTCCTATCACAAGGGATTTGAAGAACATTAGGTACAGTTAGCATCTAAATTGTCTGACTATTAAGAAAATTGTGATTACAAACAACAATAAAATTATTGCCCCGTACAATGTTCAACGAAGTTATTCAGCCAAGATGTGTTGGAAATCAGATTTTAATTACGTGACCTCGCAATTGTACCAATAAGAAGAGATAATTGTTTAAATTGGTGATTAGACTGACCTTGTTTAATATAACCCGTATAATTATGTATTTTCTATCCGTGGTTGAAATCCATACAGGAAGTGCAACTAGGATCAAATTTCGAATACAGCGGCATACCCATATGTAATGTTAAGTGTACAAATCCTTCATGTTATTATGAAAAACCATTATAAGAAAAATTCATTATAGAAAATTGAAAATTAACAACAAGCTAAAGTGCTCGTACTACACGATAGAAAGTTTTACGATTTACGCAGTTAATATATTTGGTCACTTGATTGCTGTTATTTATTTCTAAAGATTAGTTTGCCGTTTTTAACAGACCAAATAAAAGAAATTCTATTACTCCAAAATGTATCGTATCTTTTTTTTATTTGTTTTGGTAAATGGGGTTTTAAGCCAGGCGCTAGTTCCTGGTGTGTGCAGCAAGCCGCCTAGAGCTCTTGCTCTGTTCAGACACGACATTGAGGGGGTAAGTGACTTTGCGATTACCGAGTCGCAGATTTATTTAATCTACGAGGTAAACTTGTATTAGTTCGTAAATGAATTCGATTTGTTAATTGTTTTAAACAGATTACACGTACGTTTGCACTTAATAAATAAAAAACAACATTTCGTAAGACGCAGTTCTTAAGTATATAAGCCAATCCAAATAAAGTAATAATAAATAAAAGTTGTTCTTTAAGATAATAAAATTTAATTGAAATAATTGATTTTAAGAACGAAATAAATAGTTTATTTATACGGCAGTGCAATTGTGTTAATTAAATATTTTGTGAAAGATAAAAAGACAAAATAACAGTGAAAATAAAACAAAAATAAAAATGCTTTTAATGAGTGAATGAATGAAAGAATTTATTTCAGAACATGTCCATATAATGTTAGTAGGAACTTAAATAACTATGTTAGTATAATGCAAAATTTTCATTTTCATTTACATGAATGGACATCCAATGTTTAAGGATTGGGCTGTCCATCCTCTCTGCTATCACTCGAAGAAGACTGTTGGTACTGCCCCTCACTCTGGCCAGCAGGGAAGCCACTCTTTTCCGAATGATGGCCTGAAAACCGTCGTTTCTAGCCCCCGTGAACATCCCAGAGGCACTACAGTATCGAGGCCACCCCATCAGTTCCCTTAGGGCATTGTTGAATTGGACTCGCAGGGCACTGTAGGCTTTTTTGGTGTAATTGCTCCACATCTTTATTCATTATATAAATATTGCTTTATTCATCTTAACATTAACAGAGGCTGGTACCTCCTTATAAAGCCTGCATCAGAACGCACGGCTCTTCCATAGTAACATGTGCACATTTTTAACTTATAATTTAATTTTTATATCTCAAAACCAAAATTATTCAATCATAACTTGTAGTAAGTTTTTCTTTTAATTTTTATATCTCAAAGTAAAATATCTAGGTGTGTATCGCGTGTGTGTGTAAAGTAATAAAGTGTTGAATTATAGAATATTAACATAATAAGAACGAACAAACACAAATAAAAATTCCTTCACTCGAACCAACGTCTGTTTGCCAAACCGAGGCTACCACTTACCAACTGAGCTACAGATAGAGTCAGTCACAATGATTTTCTATATTAAAGAAGAAAAGATGTAGTTTTTGCTTGTTTGATAACATTATAAATACAATCTTCAACTCCAAATTTGGCAGGATATTTTTGTTACATTATGTAGAGTATATCATCTCTAACGTGATGTTGAAAGGGAATTAAGGATATATTTGGTGGAGGTGTAGAAGCAAAATCCATCAATTGAATCTTTAATGCGATTTCTAGTCGGTTTAAAAACACCCATAGTGGGTTTTGTCACGACCTCTAATTCCGAGACTGAATCTGTTAATAGAATGGCAATAGTTCTACTAGCTTTACCTTTCGTGTATTTTATCTTGAGTATGTTATATATTTTGGTAGCAGTAGAGCCCATTGTGAAAGAGTTCGTCCAGGGAAGTACTGCCACCTTACCTATTTCTGCCGCTAAGCAGTAATGTCAGCATTACTGCGTTCCGGTTTTGAAGGGTAAGGGAGGTGGTGAAATTACAGGCACATGGGACTTGTCAAGTTATGTCTTAGGGTGACAGTGCCCCGATATTTGCGATTTAAAGCTCGTGAGTGGCACTGCAACTGTTATGGACAGGCGCATAGCTCACAAAAACAACGTACCCATAAGTCCCGCGTTGATCGGGATAGTCCCGCTTTTGCTTCGTGTCCCGCTAGCTCCAAAATAATGTCCCGCTTAGATAAAACAGAATTCACGTGACATTTTTTGACAGACTTCACAAGATTAGCTACTTTTTTAATGTTTCATCTGTAAACATTTTTAGTTCTTTTTTAACTGACTTCAAAAAATGGAGGAGGTTCTCAATCGGATTGTATGTTACGCGATAATCTGTGAACCGATTTTGATGATTCTTTTTTTGTTAGAAAGAGTGTTGGTCCTTGGTTGGTCCCATCACAATTGAAGAAAATGTTCCATCTCTAAGGGCAGCAAACCAGGGTATGAATTCGCGCACTTTCCGGTAACCCATTTCAATAAAACTTGTTTACCAAATACGGTGATAATGGCAAAGCTGTCATGTGTTTACCAATTGACAGTAATAGGCTTATAAGATGATTTCTCACCACAGCTCATGGGTGTTTTTTACGAATATGCACGCATCCCGCACCCCCAAGAGCAAGGAGACTGTACCACAGTAGTCCTGGGTATGAGGGACGAGTCTGCCGGCACCATCTCCAATGCGGAGAAACTACCTAACGGCCAAATCCGAAGGTGGAATGGTTTGATATACAAGACCGACGATTTTCACGTTCTTTTCGACTATGGTGAGTAAAAATGATACTAAAGTCTGACATCCAGGTTTTCTTAAGTCCCACAGGCAGTACAGAGAACTATATAAGAATATAGTTTGGAGAACTACTGTCTGCAATCGCATTTCAACATTACTTTTAGTCACTATACTTGTATTTTTTAAATACCTTATTTTTAAATTTTCTAAAGTACATTCCAGTTTACGCTACATATACGTTTTACAAGTGATTTTACTTTAATATCTTGAATTTTATAAAAATTATTTATGAATAATTAATCATGAAAATTAGAATAAATTAAAACATATAAATGAGTACTGCTGTCTTTTGTCTGTTTGGGATTTTTCATTAGAGGAAATACCGGATCCCAAACTGATGGTACGGAGAAACCATCTTCCCTGTTGAAATTAGGTTGTTTCTTAATTTCAATACCGTAACTGCACGTAACTGGTTGATGAATGAACCAATCAGCCGTGACCATTACAACTAAAATTTCCGAAACGTTGGTTTGTTTGAAAAAAGAAACAAATATACGCGATTTGGTTCCGGAAAAATAGCTTAGTTTCCTATAAAGATTGATTAAAAATAATATAAAAGAAACAGATCATTATTTCGCAACTAATTGCGAAAAGAAAGAAAACTTATGACTTTCTTCATTTACGCACTATACTAATGTAGTTAATTAAGAAAGTAAGAAGTTTTCTGCTTGCGTTAGGCTCAACTCATACTGGCGCAGAATGGAAGCGTCGCGTCGCGTCCTATTTTTCAACTACAACGCGCGACGCCGCTCGCATTAGCGCGCCCGGACCACAGTGCGGTCGGAGTCTTACGCCCCAAAGCACGCAAGGAACGCGCCTAAGGCGCATCGATGCGATTCCATATTTGCATAACACAAATTTGTACCATAATTATGGGAAAATAGAGATTACTACGCTATAGGCGAAAAACATGACGCGTCGCGACGCTTCGACTCTGCGCCAGTGTGAATTGAGCCTTAACGTTCAACCATATGTAGACGGGAATTGCATGTGACTTGATTTTTTTTATGGTATATAAAGTTGACAACTCCCGTATAGGGAGCTCTACTGCCACTGAACGGTTCTCAACACTCGAGGTCTTGTGAAGGTGACACAAGTCACCTTTAAGGTCTGTGCTGGAGATTGAGCTCTCTAATAACAATTAAGAGTTCGATCTCAACTGCATTATCGACTAATTAAAAGCTGTTTCTATAGTAGGCTTTGACGGCAATACCTCACATAGTGTGTTGATGTCTGTGACAAAAGCGCTCGGCGCTGTATTGACAGCAGAGTGACATGGTCTTTTTCAGGCAATGTAAAATTCTCCTCCTACGTGATGGCGATGGACGGCAGGAGTCATTTAATTCTATATAGTTGCGAGAATATACCCAATAGCAACATGAAAAAGGGTGAGAGAATTATTCATTTATTTTTTATTTATTTGTCCTCGCTTTAGGCTACGCCTCTCTCGCTGGAAGTAAAGCAATAAATACGAGTAATAGAATATTTATGCGGTTTTTAGTAACAAAATGAAATGAAAAGAGAAAAACATAAAAAATAACAAAAGTAAATGCGCGCGCGCGCTCTCGCGCGCGTGTGTGTGTTTGTATATGTTGTCGCTTCGAGTCATTACGTCGAGAACAAATTGACATTTTACATAGATTTCATTATATTTAAATTGAAAATTTTAATAATAATATTAGAATTATAATTAATTATAAATGGAAAACGACGTAAACATAAGTAAGTTTAATGAGCTCGAATATACATCAAATGCTGCACTATGCTCATTATGTATCAAATCTAGGTTTTCTATACTAAGCCGAAACAAATAACTTTGTTGAATGATTCATAATTTACACACATAAACTTACATACAATATGTAACATAATAAGACATGACTGACTCGCTCAAGAACATAATATATTTAGAGGCTGAATAAATAAAATAAGGCTGAATCATGATAACCATGTTCATAATGAAGCACTGGCCGAATAACTTCAATCATCTTTTGATTTCGATGAAACGTTCTGGTACACTATGTGGCCAGTGTTTCATATGAATATTGTTATCATAATTCGACGTTTTTGTTGCGTTCCTCTGTTTTCAAAATATAAGTGTGCATTTGATCACCATCTCACTTGATTGAAATTGGCGATGAGGTCGATAATGGTACACGCACACCTAAATAATGCCTAGTCACTATTGCCTTGAAAACGCCCAAGTTATAGCATTCAGGAAATACACATGAATGTGGAAATGTAACTCTAAATATGTCCATGAGTATATTATATTCATATCATTGACTTTCAATTACATGGACGTCGGGTCCGCGCTAAAAAGTGTCCGCACTTGTAAGGCGCTAAAATCGTATACAGAGCGCGACACTCCGCTTTAGTCTTCATTTGTTCTACGGACAGCGCGATACTGCGATGACATAACAATTTAAATTTCGAATAGGTTGACTTGGGACATTTTTTTCGTGGTTTTTGTATTAGACCCGTCGTCCATTTATTTGTAAGTCAATGATTCATATACACAATCTATAAACATCTATATGTATATAATACACAAGAAATATATAAGTAATGAGATGCGGAAGGAGATTGAATGAGATTGAAGATTCATTATTACATTATTATTTGTTAATTTGATTAATTTTGTATGGACTCTGATACATTTTGGCGGTCAAGTTTTTTTATTTAATTTTTTTATTTTTATATAATAGCAAGTAATGCGACGAACATCGAGTATATAACCAGAAATAGAGACGAAATGTCATTCAATTTGTTTGAAAACTATTCTGCCATATCATTGCTGTGACAACTGCGCTCCGATTGGCTAGCCCGAGTTCGAAACAATTGACGGGTGTCGTCAATTGTTTCACTTCAAATCGACCAGTTAAATTGAGCTTTGCTATAATGGATGAAAATTGCAAAATATTATATACATATTTAATATTTAATTACCGATGAAAATTGTTTCCGTTTGTTTTATAATTAGATGTTTTGCTGTTCCTATTCTGTTCTGTCCCCACACCACCGAATGAAACAGCAAGCCATTGTTAGAGAAATTATCTTTAATACAACAAATACAGAATATTTTTGGAATATAAGGAGACGTACCACACACAGGTCACTTGTTGGCGCTTCTATATTTCAGTGCACACGAGAGTTGATGTTTATAAGTGTTATATCGCTGATGAGTTACCAGGAATACATGGCCCTTATTTCGTCTCTATTTCTTGTTATATACTCGATGGGGACGAATAAGTCAAGGTGGTAAGCGACACACCTACTCATAACAGTTGCAGTGCCATTCAGAGCTTTAAATCGCAAAGATCTTATGGGCACTGCCACTGCGCCAGTCACCCTAAGACATAAGTTTGTCAACTTAGTCCCATGTGCCTGTAATGTCACCAGCACTCTTACCCTTCGAAACTGGAACAGAGTAATGCTTACATAACTGTTTGGTGGCAGAAAAAGGTAAGGTGTTAAAAAAAATGCACGTTATCATTTAGTTCTCTAATGTGTTGACAAAATTATTTATTTATTTATTATTGCTTTATTTATTTATTTGTTACTTTCATGTACAGTTGTGGGATGGGTGTTGAGCAGAACGAAGAGACTGTCCGACAGAGCAGCGAATGCCTTCAGGCAAGTTCTCGCGGAAAACCCCGATATGGGACTAGAGGCGAATTGGCATCACACCAACCAAAACTGTTAAATCGACTTTGTGTATGTCATGCGCAATATGTTGATCGACTTGCTTTTTGTCAGTGGAAGTTGGAAATTTTGAATACTATTGTTGCACATGAGCAGTATTAAAAAATTGGCCGTTTGTAACTAGATGTAATAAATGGGTATTCATTATTGCGTTCTTTTATTTAGGTGATACTTACATATTTAATAGGAAATGAAACTATTTTTTCGGATCTAGTTGTTTTTTTTAAACAAAACAACGTTTCGGGCGCTTTACATGTCCCATGGTCACGGCTGACTGAGATGGTACAGTCATCAACCAGTTATGTCTAATTAATATTTAATTGCAAATCACCCTATTTTTTACTATTGTTCCAAAATTTGTTACTTAAATACCAAAATAACAGAATTGTTATTAAATTAAATTTATTATTAATTAATACAGTCAAATTAAAACATTAGGTTATATTGTTATCTTATGTTTATTCGAGATTTATTCATCAGAGGAAATACTGGATCCCAAACTGGTGTAACGGAGAAACCCTCTTTCTTGTTGAAATTAGGATGTTTTTAATTTCGATGGTCTCCTGCAGCATCCTGAGTAGAAAACGGACTTGTTTTGCGAGAATCTGGGGTTTGTCGAACTTAATTGAATGTGTAAGTTTATCCATGATGTGGTCGCAGACTGCATACTTTTTACGCGACGCTGTTTGAAATCAGCTATATGTTCTTTGACGCGCGTACAAATTCTTCGCTTCGTTTGTCCAATAAGAGAGGTTGCACTCGCAGTCAAGCTTATAAGCTCCTGCATTCTGTAAGGAGATTCCGCGAGTCTCAGGAACTGAAAAACCTTCCTCAGTGGCTTGAAATAGGTATAGATAGACGCACAGTTGAGGACTTTTTCGATCTTGTCTGTAACACATAAGGCAATATGGCTGGTCTTTACCCGACTGTTGACGGGTGAAAAACAAACATATCTATACCATTTAGAACCCAAAAAATAGTTTCATTACCTATGTGCACCCCACGAGAGGAGTCTCCCCGCGTGACGTACCGTTCCTTTCTTGTATATCTGGCACACCCTGAGCGATAATCGGCGAGTACCTTAAGCTGGTTCTAGTAATAATAATCCTTGGAAAACGTGTTAAATCCCCAAACCCCAAACCCATTAACCCAATGTCAATATGAGAAGAGACCCGTGCTCAGCCGTCGGACGTGCAATAGGTTGATGATGATAATAGTTAGACGAGATCACTCTACACGCAAATACTTTTAAATTTAATGTGGCCCAATTTTAAAAATTGTAAAGATCTCGTAATAAGTGTTTACTTATTACGAGATCTTTAATAGTTTTATTCCAAACAAATGTTTTCATACATCCTCGATTTCGACCTAAAGTTGTGCATATTGTTTCGAAAGTTGAACTTATTAACATTATAAGTAATGTTGTCTAGTGTGACCAACCGCAACCACAACTGAAAGTGGAAAAGGGTACAGCAACTTACACACGTAATAATCATGCGCATTAGATTCTGATTGGACTTCACTTGCAATCGACCTTTTAGTTACAAGTCCTCCTAGTCTTATTTTTAAGAACATTCTCGATTTCATCTCGAGGGTGAATTAAAGTAGACTTTCATCGGAGTCATATGCCCAAATCACCTCAGATACCTTTCTCTGTATGTATCACTACGGCCATTATCGTAGTCTATATCTTTCTCTGGATAGAAACAACTCAAGAATAATAATTGATGTCAAGTGCATACATCCGGTACGCTATTGAAAAAACCTCTTAAAACATAAAATTGGAACAAACAAACAACAATCATAAGAGTCCGTAACTACTTTACAAAGGCATATGATAAATAATTAGTTCTCGAGAGATAACGAAGTTCTATTTAATGCCGCGACCTTTATTTATTCACTGATTCTAAATTTCTTAGCGAAACAGGCGCATTTGCAATTGAGATTTTTGACAATAAGCCCTTTAATTTCTTATAAGAAAAGGGTTGTAAAAAATGCATCGCATATTTTTGGTTTTTGTTCTCGTTAGTAGCGCTGCAAGTCAGTCAATTGTTTCCGGCAAATGCGTGAAGCCGGAACAGGCTCAAGAAAATATAGACGTTGCTGGGGTAAGTGTTCGTTTTAAGCTAATGATTGTTCGGAAGCGATGAACTATAGCTTAGATGATATACTCAGAAAAAATATCGTTGCATCAACGTCCTATCTACAATTTCATAGGTTTTCTCCCCTTTTTGGAGCATCTCAAGTGGTGTTGCAGCGACAAAGTTAGGCTTGACAATAAAAACTTTGCGTTTCAATAAAAATGACATTGAAAGCCAGAAAAAAGTCAATACAAAGATATAACAGATAGAAAAATTTCTTCGACCTGCTAAATCGACCTGTAGCTCAGTTGAAAGAGCAACTGGACGGTACCACGTGGTCGCAGGTTCAAGTTCGCTCGGGTCTAAGGAATTTTTCTTTGTGTTCAATCTTTGTATTAACAATTATAATAAAAACTTTGTTATTGGGAACTAAACTCCTCTCAGCCCATATACTTTTATTGTTGTAGTAACAATATTTTTTTGTTAGTTACGGTCTATTATCTCCGTATACGTTCAGTTCGAATATTTTTTAAAGATGAACCTCTTCTGCATTTCTCGATAAACTCCCATTATCAGTTACTATACATATTATTCGGAGTCCAAACGCGGAGGGTTTAGTTGTATTTTGTTTAGGACGTGTCGGTTAATTTCTATTGTATTAGTCTTTATTTTTTTAATCAGATACTAGGTACCTACTACCAATATGCCCGCGTTATCAACGCCGACGAGTACGGGGATTGCTCCACTACCACTCTTGGCTTCGCGATCACCACCACCGGTACGGTATCTAACCGGGAGGTCCTGAGTAATGGGACTGTTAGGACCTGGTCTGGTTCGATTAAGAAGATTGACAAATATACCTATGTTTTTGACTACGGTAAGTGTCGAGGTACACACATTGAGCTTTGCTCGTTTAAGGACGTCAATGTAAGATAGACTACCGTATGTATGTACTATAGTAGATATTTAAAAAATCAAATTTAATCATATATTGTAAGTTGCTGCAACATTATAGATTAGTCCAATGTACTGTGTTCCTAATCTTTACATCATTCGGAATTTAGATTGCGGTCCAAATGACCATTTCGTGTGCCCGGTGGTAAGCAACACGTCTGTCCATGGCAGCTTTAAATCGCAAAATTTGAGCAGCACTGCCACTGCGTCCATCACCCCGAGACATGAGGTTGAAAAATCCCATTTGTCTGTACTTTCACCAGCAGCTATACTGCTGCTCAAATTACTGCTTTGCAGTATTGACTTACAATTATATGGACGTCGGGTCCGCGCTAAAAAGTGTCCGAACTTATAGGGTGTTAAAATCGTATACAGAGCGTCATTCACGCTTTAGTCTTCGTTTGTTCGACTGACAGCGAAGCAAGCAAAATTAGACAGTACTGCGATGACATTACAATTTAAATTCAACGTTTTAGCTTTTTCATATCCTTTACATGTCACTACGTTTAAATAGGTTGACTTGGGACATTTTTTTCGTGGTTTTTGTATTAGACCCGTCGTCCATTTATTTGTAAGTCAATGTTTGCAGCAGAAATCGTGGTATCGTGGCATCATTTCCTTGGACGAAATCTTTTAGAAGGAGCGCTACTGTTGGTAATTGGGGTTAAAGAAGACCCATTGCGTAAAGCTGATACCCTGTCATACGAGATTGTTGTCCATGGCCAGCAAAAGGACTCAGACGAGTTGATACTTTTTTTCAACTATACAGTATTTCGCTATTAACGGATCGCCGACTTTTTTAAATCGAGTAGATAAACAGTGTTGTCTGCTTTAGTAACATAGAGTTGTTCTTAACGTGTGATTGTGTCGTGAAAACATACGAAGTCTCGAAAAGTGTTACGTATTGTATTATAACTGGGATATAAAAAGAGACACCCAGCGAATTGCGAAGACATAACAAGCGGTGTTCAAAAGAAATATCGTGAGTTATGTTACGATGTTGCTGTGGCTATAAAACGTTTTTGTGTAATAGAATATCCTGTGTTTTACTCTATCACAATACCACTTACAACCTGCGCATTTGCGCGGTTTGAGATCAGCGAGCCTTTTTGAGTTATTGCTATGTTAAAATGTAAAATCTTTCGTGTTCTGCACCACCACAATAAAAGTAAAATACCGAACAAAAGCTGCATCATCATATCATCAATCATATCAAGCACGCCTGTCCATAACAGTTGCAGTGCCACTCAGAGCTTTAAATCGCAAAGATCTGAGGGGCACCGCCACTGCGCCCGTCACCATGCGAATTAAGTTGACAAGTCCCTGGAGCCTGTAATTTCACCAAATAAGGCCCAATAATGTCCCATATACCAGTGTCCCGTACCACTCACTTCGCATGTAGCGTGACCAGTCTACAGGTCTTTAGGCAATATAATACACCTTATCTTTCGACAAACCCTTGTTCAACAGTGATTTTCTTGCAGAATATTTACAATAAATACAGCGTAATAAATACAACGTTGCTTCCAGGTGAACTCAAATACACCAACTACGCGCTGGCGACGGACAAGAGGAACTACATATTGATTTACAGCTGCAAAGATGTGCCGAATACTAGCACGAAATATGGTGAGGAAATTGGGCGTATAAAGTTCCCAACACTTGTCTTAGAGGAGTCCGGTGCTCAACAGTGGAAGTATAATGAGTTGATCACGATGATGATTGTCCACTACAAAATACCGCGATGGGTGTTTCTGAAACAGCTTTCCTGATGTCTTAATTTCTTTTTCTAAGCCACATTAATTAGAAAAGGAAATTAAGACATTAGGGTCATTACAACGTTATTTACTTATAAACACCATTAATTACAGGAAAAACATGATTACGAACGGAATCATAGCGATAGAACAATTACACGCGCCATATGGGGTCGCTTTCTTCTTACTAGCGGGGAGTAGCGGCGGGTGCCGCCGAAGCAAGGATTTTTTACATTGCCGCCAGAAGGCGTTATAACACTTCTTTTGGGCGAATTTGTACAGGAAAAACTTGGTATAAATCAAAATACCTAATAACTTTCCAAATGACTCGCAAAACTACCAGCAAAATAAAACACTTAATTGTTTGCTGAACCTCAGAAAGGTATACAATTAAACGTTACTATTTCCGTGTAAGTTCGGTGTTGCTTACAAAAATAAAGGCTGTGTTGTATTAATTAAGCCCGAAGAAACTCATAAATATATAAATTTCAAATCAAATTTAATATTACCTATCAATGTCAAAGAATAATAAGATCGCCGCTAATATTAACAAAATTTCACTTATGTTTATTAAAAACGAAATAGAGTCAACGATGTTCAAATACTTCTACATTATTTTTTTATGGGTTTCTCGGTCGGCTATACATTTCTTTAATTCGTAGTAGAATGGATTATGTTTGTTATTTATATGACAAACAAGTGCTAAAATGGACGTGTTTATGCTGAAAATAACAAGCAAAATCCATTCTACTACGAATTAAAGAAATGTATAGCCGACCGAGAAACTCATAAAAAAATTATGCAGAAGAATTTGAACATCGTTGACTCTATTTCATGTAATGGAGAGCGAACTTTGTATACAGCCGTTATATACCAGAAGGCAATTTTTGGAAACTAAGTTTTACTTAAAAGCACATTCCTTTGGCAATAATTTAACAGTTAGTATATCGCACTGTTAATACAATAGTGTATTAACTCAAAAAGAGAAAAACGAATTACTCACTTCCCGCAAAAAAATCATTAAAATTTATATGTTATAGTTTATTATAGACACATAAACAATTTCTCAAATGTATTTTTAAAATAAAATGGAAAAAGTAATTTTATGTTTTTTAATTAGGATTATTTTGGCCAGAACTAGCTCACATAAAGTGTGTCTCTTTTTGAGTTAAGTAGATATCTTTTTTTGAAGTGTGGAGAATCAAATTTTACGTTCAGTAACGATATAATATTAAATTTCACATATTTTGAGTTACAACACTATTGTAATAGCAGTGCGATACGATTCGTGAGTTAGAAACCCATTGTCGGCGTAGCTACTGGAATACGAAAAAAAGCCGTGTTTGGGTGCAGTAAGCGAGGAAGTTACCGATGAGCACATTGTCTCTTCATATCCTTTGCCTATGTTTAAGTATATGGATGTCAAAAATTGAGTTAGATAATGTACTATCCTATACGTTGGATTGTATTTCTCATGCTAAACATATTTATAATAGTGATATTCTTCTCATGAATGTAATTAGAATTGCTAGAAAAGTATTCGGGTTGGTTTAAAATATTTACTTATGACTCTAAGTGCGGTGATAATATAGGGGCAACTTTTTGACCCACTTAATAATAAGAGGGCAGGTTTTAAAATTACGTCTAGCATAACAATAATGTCGGCAGAGTTATATGCAATATCTGAGGCGTTGTCGTATGTGGAGACATTAATTTGTCAAAACGTGGTAATCATGACTGGTAATAAAAGTGCCATTCAACATATAGCTCGGTCTACTTATGGCAAACGGTGTGTTTCATTGGCTTACAAAATTTTACAACAAACAAATAATGTTACGCTGGTGGGTTGAGATGATGCTTGAGGTTGCAATGACTTGCTAGGGAATGAGGAACCGGACCGGTTAGCCACTGCGGCTGCTTCAGAGGGGCCTGAAGTTGACATTGTGCCTGACTTCTCAAAAGTGGTTGCAAGCTATATAAGTAAGTTCCATTCTCGTTGGAAGGAACATTTTGATATGAAGTCCCAGGAAAAAGGAATCTGGTACAAGACCATGCAAGTGAGCCTCCTCGTGTCCCTTGGTTTGACCATGTTAAGTTAAGCAGGGGTCAAATTGTCAGCGCGCATAGGTTTCGATCCGGACACGTTCCATTAAACAAATTTTTGTATTTGATGCGGAGGGTGAACTCACCGAATTGCGAAGTGTGTGGGATTCCTGAGGATGTACATCATTTGCTCGTGGAGTGTGTTCGGATGGAACCTATCAGGGCGCAGTTATTTGCACAGGCTGGTTTCCACACATTAAATGTTGGGTAGTTTCAATCTGTTTTGTTGAGCCAGCATGTAGTGCCTCGGAGATTCTTAAACATGTTTGGTTAGGTAGCATTTTGATCAGTCTGGATTTTATTAAGTGTTTTCTTGATGTACCGTTTTGCTAATGGGGCTGACGATCAAAATCCTTAAATAAATAAAGATAAAAAAATGAATTTAATTTGAACTTTGCCATGAGTTTTATGGTGAAGGAAAAGATCATGAAACCAGCACGTCGGAGAAGGTTCACAACCTTCGGAAAACCTGTGAAGTCCCCAACCCGCATTGCAACTGTGGGAAGAATGAATGGGTTGATGGTGACAATGATTTTTGTTTATAATACCAAGTGACGGGACGATCAAGTCGTGCGCCTGATGGTAAGCTACGCGCCTGTCCATGACTGTCGCAGTGCTGTTCAAAGCTTTAAATCGCAAAGATCTGAGGGGCACTGCCACTTCGCCCCCCATCCTGAGACGTAAGTTGACAAGTCCCATGTGCCTGTAATTTCACCAGTACCCTTAACCCTTCAAAACCGAAACACGGTAATGCGCAGTAACCTATATTTCGCAGTCATTACTGCTTGGCAACAAATATAGGTTTAGTGGCAGTATTTTTTCAGACGAACTCTTTCACAATGAGCTGCATAATTAAGGTACTTTTATATTTAGTAAGAGATCTTGAGTGATTGGTCTGAGATCGCTGTGGATAAAGAGAGAGTGTTGTATATTATCAACTAGTATATTATAATACTAGTTGAAAATGTTACACCTCTAAGGATGGAAAACTAGGGTATGAATCCGGTTTCACGCACTTTCCGATAACTGATTTCTATAAAACTTGGCAAATAGATGTAATTCCATTAAAAAAACCGATAAGCAAACTCTTGAGGTCGGTTTTTTTATTATAATAATAATTAGGACGACCTCTTTCACAAGGAGTTGTACTGCTACTTATAATAAAGTTGCATATAAAACTTTTCGTTGTTTGTAAAATTGTTGAAAGAAAGAAACGTTAAAAATCCAAAACGAAAATTTGCAACAAGCACGTAGAAAAATTCGTAAAGTCGGTTCGGCAAGGTCGGTTCGTGACTTAGTTGGCATAGCGTCAGACACGGTTTGCTAGACGACGTCGGTTCGAATCCAGTCTACATACAAGTGGAGTAATGTCACCAAAAATAATTGAATATCATGATAATGAAAAATCAATAAACTTAACTAGAACTATAATTGACGAAAAAGTTTAATGTTTTCGTGTATTTTTTTGTGCAGTTTGGGGCTGGATTCTGAGCAAGACGAAGCAGCTGTCCGAAACAGTACAGTCATCCATCGAACAAGCCCTCATCGGTAACAAAGACCTGTTGCAGGCCAATTGGCATTATACCGTCCAAGCCAACTGCTAATTCCGTGATTTTATATGTTCATTTATGCAGCTGTTGAATTAGTCAGCAATGAAAAGACGTATAGTCAGTAGTTTCGAACAATATATTGGCACATGTTTAACATGCTTTCTATTGCATACAACATGTGGTACGGACGGAACAGTTCGTGTGGCACTCAGGCCGTTGAAATCAACGCAGTTGCGACGACGCCATGTGGTCCCGTGTGGCATCTCCCTAACTACGTACCATGTGCTCGACGGTATATTAAATATGTGTCTGTAACTTAAAAAATGTGTTTTTTTTACTACACCTAATAATTTTAATAAATAATACGTCCCACTGGCCCTTTTTCACACTTTTCACGAGGTCAAAGTCCACTGCTATGTCTGATGCGACAACGGAGTAAACATGTTCAATGAATCGTAACGTTTGAACTGTATACTGTTAATTGCTTTAATTAAAATTTACAGAACAGTCTATTGTCACTGAACTTGTTCGATAAATACCACATCAATCCTGTAAACAAGCCCTTTGACTAACTCATTTAACACAGACAAACTAATTGGCAATTACTTTATCAATAGTTAAAATTTATAAGGAATCAATGAATTTATATTTATATAAATGTCAACAAAACATAACAATAATGATAATAGTGCACTAGACAATTTCACCAATTGTCTGAACTCAAGCCGGGAAATTCTCATTCATTCCCACCACGGTACGTTCTATGCCAGTGTCGACACCCTCTGTTCGTTCTACATACACCTAATTCACACGGAGGCACTAAGGCGGATACCATTCTACGAGGCTCTAGTCTTGTTAGAATCTTTAAATTAGAGATGCTGATTTTATTTAAAAAAAGGCCACGATTACGTGTGGCGCACTATAAGTTTCCGGAATAAATAAGAAAAAAATACTATAAATGCTGTCAAATTACACTTAAAGTCGTAGAAAATTATACTACGAAATCATACACGAGTTAAATCCATGGTGATGTAGACAACCAATTTCTAAAATGACTCCACAATGTAAAAACAAGTGACAGTCAGATAAAACATACTGTATTCTACGGCCAAAGAGTTCCATTTTCAAATGTTGTAATTACTTTTTAAATATTGTTTATGTAGTGATTTGGCCGAATATCGAATATTTTGCTACGCTCTCGGCCGAAGAGCCGAATGTTCGGCTTAAGATCTGTCCATTTCACGCGCGACCTGTTACGACCTTTCTCGTTGCGATGCCTGCGGAAGTAACGGGGGTTGAAAAATGACAAAACGATGGAATCAATACGCGACAGTTTCTGGACCTGTTTTGAAGGAGTCGCTACAGATAATATGCAAAATGATGAGGATGTGGAGAAAAGTTGAAAGGTATTCGGCCGAATACCGAATATTAAAAAAGTGGCCAAATAGGCCGAATACCGAATAGTAGTCAAATATTCGTGGCAACTCTATTTTAAATGGTATTAATGATACTGACGTTTTCAGTAACCCTCAATCGATATTTTTAACATTGGGTGTTTATTACTTGGAAGCGATCACCGAAGCTAGTCTGTGATCGAAATTTTGCAGCTTGCTTTTGGGTGGTGATTGACTCAACTCTATATTGACTATGACGTATAATGTTTAGTTGTAGTTACTGTTAGTGTAAGTTGTATTATGTGTATAAATGCATGAATAAATGAATTCTCTGTGCTATGAGCATCAATGAATTTAAACTAACTTCTACTACTATAGTATTATATTATATGAGGTATTACCATAGTATAATAAGAGGAAGTAGGGCAACTCCTGCCTGTTAAACGCCTACACCAATATCTTATTAGTTTGTGGCCTACACTTGCTTCAGAGCGTAAGGTTGTTACATTGTACCTACATGTCAAACTAAAACACTATACGTAATAGCAATAACAGCATTTTGAGAAACACCTGTGTAAAGGATTTTTCGGTTTTTTGAGATTAATAACATTAAAAGATACATTGAATTTACATCGTACATTACATATTAAAGAAATCTATATCTAGCCATTATGATTTTACTTTGGAAAATGAGCTATTTCTGTCGAAAAACAAATAAACATATTTTCCCTTGATAACAGCCGAAATATTGTTATTGTTGTGAAATTATAAAACACTGTAATTAAAAACAGGCTTGCAGTGCTTTGGTTTGACACGATAGTGCAGTACTTTCGTATTTATATTAGCATAGCGGAAAGGTACCTTGGTTATGGAGTGTGATTACGGAGTAAAAATAAACAAATCTGAATTTGAAACACTCTTGTCACAAAAAATCAATAAAGCACGTTCACTGTTTGATATATTTTTTTACACACCAAGGGACCGCTTCAATTCTATAATAAACAGCGCGTAGATAGAGTACACCGTGATTTTATGCGAATGTGTGCGCTCCTACCTTTGTATGAAGTTGCCATACTTGTTTCGTTATACTACGGTACTACACAGAACATCAAGGTCGGACACAATTTTGAAAAGTTCACTTTCCAAACGGGTCGCATCGGGAATCGTCCCGCGACTTCGTGTGTCTGCCGCAACTAGTGTGTGTAGGTATCCCGCAACCAGAGTATCACTGACATCTTACAATTATGCATTTATAATTTGAAATGAAAATAACTGCTAGAAACGTAGAACTATATAGAAACAATACTAAGTATATTTTCTTTAAATGGGTTTTTTTCACTGGGGAAATAGGTAATAAAGGTTCCAAAAAAGCAATCGAAATTGGCTAACTGTGGCTAACTGTAATAGTAACCAAGCGGCGTTAATATGAGTTAGTTACTGAAAAATAAACACAGAATATACCGACAAAATGAATCATATTTTTTTGGAAACAATCAAGAACTTGTTCATATCACAATTATGATGATGTATGTATTTCCTACGTTGTCACTAATAGTATTTCAATATGACAATTTAAGAGGCAACAAAATTTATGAAACATAAAGTCGCTTTTATATTTATAATAGGTGATTTACGAAAAAAATGGCTAAAGTTTTCGGTAACATATGAATTAAGTTGGTAGAGTAGTATTCAACAGTAGGATATTTCCGAACTTTCAGTATTTCATTAGGTTGTTTGCGTATTTTTATTTGCACAAAATATTCCGGTAGCTTAGTAAATAACGCGGTACTATTCGTAATTTCAATAATTAAATTTTTTATTTACTCTTCGGAGCATTTATTACCACCCTTTTCAATAGTACAAACAGCCATCCAGTTTCTCTCAATACAAAACTGACAGCACTGGTCAACATTCCCATCAAGAGGCTTCTTGTAACAAATTATAAACAACTAACCAATGTTGCCATATAATGGCAACATTGGATCGAGGGCGATCTACTGGGGATCTTCTTGTGTATGCCTGTGACATATGGAGCGAGGCTGTAGAAAAACAAGGCGAAGCTCTTGCAGTGTCTTTGGACATTTCTAACGTCTGACAGGGTCTGGCACGCAAGCCTTTTAAGTAAGCTTCCCTCTTATAGGCTTCCCACTGACCTTTGCAATTGAATCTCGGATTTCTTGAGCGAACGCTCGATTCGAGTGGTCTTAGAAGGCTACTCTTCCGTACATATGGCGATAGATAGAGATATGGAGTTCCTCAGGGTTCCGTACTGTCTGCAACTCTCTTTCTGCTGCATGTCAATGATATGTTAATTCCAGGTACCTTGGCGTATGCTAATGACAGCACAGTTGTAGATAGGTACTTGACCAATGCAAGGGTCAGTGGAGAAAAAATCCAGTCTTGTCGAGAGACTATGGTTCGCCGTTTAGATTTGACACTCCAGGCAGTCGCCGATTGGGACAGTACCAATCTTGTCAAATTTAATGCTACCAAAACGCAGGCGTGTCTATACTCCACAAAACGGAGTACCTTTGAGCTGACTCCGATATTATACTGACACGATTTTCGTGATATATACATACCGATAGCCGACTATCTCCAGCTACTTGAAATGGACCTGTCGTCCAATTTGAACTTCGGCAGATACATTCAATCCATGGCCAAAAATGCAGAAAGGAAGTTTGGGATCTTTTCCAGGGTGTGGTGTTACTTTACACCGGGACAGTTGCTTCAGGTGTACCAAGCACAAGTCCGGTCGTAGATGGCTCTGCTACACATCAATTGTGCACTTTGGATTCAAATGACAACCATGCCAAGAGGCTTATAGATAACTCGGAACTAGTAGAGGCGAAGCTGCAGAGACTTGAACACCGCCGTAAAGTTGCCTGCTTATCGATATTTTACAGGATATATCACGGAGAGTGTGCGATGGATTCTGAGTAACTGCTGAAATTCAGACTGGACGACAGATCCGTTCCAAGTAGGTGAAGACGGTCGGCTATCGGTATGGATATATCACGAAAAGTCAGAGCCAGGTGAAAGGGACCCCATTTAGTGGAGAAAAGACTTGCGTTTTCGTAGCATTAAAGTTGACCAATCGGAGACTGCCTTAAGTGTCAAATTCAAACGACTAACCATGGCCTCTCGACAAGACTGGATTTCTTTTCCATTGACCATTGCATTGCCCAAGTACCTTTCCACAACTGTGCTGTCATCAGCATAGCCAAAGGTACCTGGAATCAACATATCGTTTATATGCAACAGAAAGAGTGTTGCAGATAGTACAGAACCCTGAGGAACTCGGCATCTTTCGCCCGATATTCGGAAGAGTAGTCTTCTAAGACCACTCGAATCGAACGTTCACTCAAGAAATTCGAAATCCAGTCGCAAAGGTCAGTGGGAATCCCACAAGAGGGAAGCTTGCTTAAAAGGCTTGCGTGCCAGACCCTGTCAAAGGCCTTAGAAATGTCTAAAGACACTGCAATGGCTTCGCCACGCTCTTCTACAGTCTCGCTCCATAAGTGAGAGGCATACACAAGAAGATCCCCAGTAGATCGCCCTCTTCGGAATCCGTATATTCCGGGATTTTTCGTTGGGTGGCAGGACAGTCTTTCATGGCTTCCCCGCTACTTGGGCCCTCAACTGCCCACGGTCGGCCAGCGGTGCACTGTGCTTCGGATCCCGCTAGCCTCCAGAACCGAGTGCTCAGTGTGGCAGTACAAGCAGCTACTACTCGTCGTTGGAAGCAATGCAACTATTCAAACCCAACCTCCTAATGGCAACTCCCGAGCACGAGCCGGAACACGCACAAACCATTTGGCGACTCGACTGCGTCGGGAGGGTGGGTACTAGTCACGGCCGAAGCCTACCACCAGTAGTAGTTGCTCTTTAGCACCACTCAGGGGTCACTTGCAGGGTCTCGAGGGTAAACCTACGGAAGCGAGCAACATCAACCCCCAAAATTTAAATTATTTAGGTGTGCATGCTCCATCGTCGACCTCATCGTCACTTTCCATCAGGTGAGATGGAGGTCAAATGCGCAATTACACTTTATAAAAAAAAATAATAAAATAAAAAATAATATTGGTGTTTCAATAAAAAAATACTTCTTGCCTTGATAAAATGACCATAAAACCAAAAACTATATATAATACCAAGTGACAGGACGGACAAGTCGTGCCACACGCGCTTGTCTTCTAAAAATCTGTGGGGCTCAAGATCCTAAATCAAAAGACATTTGTAAAAACGGAAAGCACATTTAACAAAACGATAGAAAACGATGAATCTTTTAATGCTACGATAGCAAGGCAAAGGTTTCGTAATTTTTACGAATAATGGCATTTTATCCTTTTGCCCTCTCATTGGTCATTTTTGAGATTTAAATTTGTGTTCAAATTTATTAGGGTGAATAAAATGACATTAATTTGGGTGGTCAAGTCTCGCTAACCCTTCACGGGTTCCATGAAACGGGTTTCATGCATATTTTAGAACTGACGTCTCGTGCAGACGTGAACGGGGTGGATATTATGTCGAGAAATCACTCAATCTGCTGTTTTCTGTATCGAAGATTATAAAATACAAATGCTGGAAATTTGTGCAAACGATTCTAATGACAATTTTCTCACGTTACACGACGTTTAAAGGCTTAACTGTCGACGTGACAAATGATATTTTGTAGAGTTGCAACGAACACTTTTCGGCATCAGGCCAAATACCGAATATTCGACCAGAAGCGTGGCCGAATAACCAATTATTTGCCCTGTGAGGCTTAATGCACGTACGAAATGTTATAGTAAATAATAAAATACAATGACATAATAAAGTAATATAATTTTCAAGTTTACAATTTAAATTCTTGACTTCGAAATGAAGAAAGTAATTGTTAATTTCACTTCAGATTGATTAATTTAAAAAATATACCTTTATATTTTGGTTTGTAAGTAATATAATTACATAATAAGTAAGTACTTGGTTCATTTTGTTAGGGTCCATTTAGTCATGACTAAGCTACGTAACAGTTAACGTAAAATAATATTGTTACATTCTATTTCTTTAAGATTCGTTTTTAAGTAGAGTAGGAGGCAAACGGACAGATGAGCTACTTGATGGGAGGTACTCTGCCTACGCATCGCCAGCCTTTGAGAGCCCTGCAAAACACTTTTTGAAGAACCTCTCTAAATATTATGAATACCAATAATCCACTAATTAACTAACCAATAATGAACACCCAGCAATTGATACTTACCAGTAAAATAGTGTTACTATGATAGAAAATTTTGTCCTAAATACTATATTTAGTAGACCTCAAAAGTTCGTGGAATTACATCTATTTGCCAATTTTTATTGATATCGGTTACCGGAAAGTGCGCGAAAACGGATTCATCCCTGAGTTTGCCACCCTTAGAGGTGCATATGTTTTTCATACTTAAATGGGACCAATACTGAGGAACCCTCTTTCCAACAAAAAAATAAAATCAAAATCGGTTCACAAATGACCACAAACGCACAAAACACAATCGAATTGAGAACCTCCTCCTTTTTGAAGTCGGTTAAAAAGATGTCGAACCGTGATGTTTGTCAGTCACTAGTGCCACCAGCTTATATAAATATATACCATTGACAGAACGAGATTGGCCCGAGTCACGGCTCAGACCGTGAAGCGTTAATCCGAAAACAAGTTGCTCCGAAGAATTTGCTTAATACTCTGTTCGTCAGGAGAGGAAGATGGGATTTCGTTCAAATGCCGCATACAAATGAAACGCCTTAATCTTATTCCTTAAGGTATATCTCTAGCAAATGTATTCGAAATCTATATCTAATATCTATATCTAATCTAAATAAATTATATAAAAGAAGATAAACGGTACATAGACAACTTAAAACTAATGTGGGCAATAGTGGCCTAATCACTAAGAGTGACCTCTTCTAGACAACCTCTGGGGTAGAGAAAAACTAAACTGAGTAGGAAACAGTGCGCCAATGGTAAAGCTTTTTACATATTTTTTACTGATTTTTTCTTTTGTGTTTTTAGAGCATCACCATCCTATTTAAGAGCCAGGCTCTTGTCGCTGTAGTAACTCCATTCTCCAAATCGCGTACATTTGTTTCTTTTTGTTAAAAAAAAGAACAAACATACGCGATTTCAAATCAGAAATCGACAACTTGAGATTTCAATATTAGACATTTTACTTAAAACAGCCTTCATGGCCGAACGGTTACCAAGTTGGATTGCCACGCAGAGCCTACATTACATTATTTATCTCGTGAGTTTGGGTGTAATTTGTGGTTGTCTAGGAGTACATAATTTCCTTATCGAAAAGAAAAGAAAGAGGCAATGGATCATTCGAATTACGCAGAAGAATCTGGACACCAAGTCCATCTTCTAGGTTATGCAGTGACCACTTCAAACCTGATGAGTTTAAGGTCAAAAGATGATTTATTGGTTTGTTCTCTGGAGGACAAAGTTTCACACCTCAAATTACCTATAACATTAACGACAAGCGATATTGCCGGCATGTAAGATTAGCTTTGCCTGTGGCCTCTCATAATAATATTGTTTCAGAGTCTATGTAGTTTATATCAAAACTAAAGATACACAAACAGTCCACATTATACCTAACATCATTTACATAACGTTCAAGTTTATAACAGTACGTATATGTATACATAACACAATGATAACATTATTATGTTAAAAATCCAAAATTCAGCCGGATCAAAAATTCAATTATAAAAAAATAATTGAATATTATGGTAATAAGACATCGTGGATGTTTTTTTATCCAAAACATTAGACTGTCTGGGAAACCCCAGGGCAGCTACCTTGCCCAACGCATTAGCATAGGAATACAAAGGGGAACCGCTGCCAGCATCTTGTGCACCTTGCCGCGGGATCCTAATTTTATTTATATAGGTAATTTAAAAATCCCAGATTTACTTTATAGTATTTAAGCTTTTATTGTACCTTACCTGTATATTATCAAAATAAAAATAACTCCTATAGTGTTATTATGATATTATATGGTGTGTAAAATTAGCATTTTTACTTAACTTATTTAGTACCTATAATGAATATTATTATACTATTGCTCGCATCCTTCGACGTGTTTTCATTACCCTTGGAGTTTTCTTTAGAAGAAAATTACGATGAATTTGGTTATTCTAATTCAAATTAAATGAACTGAATAGAGATATAACAACATTGTTACCTTATATGCGTTGTCAAAGTCAAAGTGGATTTGATTATTTATTCCATAGGTAAAATAAATTTACACTTGAAAACGTCACATTGAAGCTACTGCTCGTTCACTACGCTGACCTCCCTGAGAAGAACGAGCAAGAAACTTTAGGGATTGCTCTTTTCCAATAAACTTAAATGCTATGGAATACACTTTGAATCAAATCTGTGTGGATTCTGGAGCCATGTCGTCTTTCCATACATCTTTATCTAACACGTAGTCTTCAATTTTGTAATATGATTTTTTGATCAAAATATTTTTAATGTAGTTTTTAAACTTAGGAAATGATAAACTTAATATATGCTCCGGCATCTTATTGTAAAAACGTATACAGTTCCCAATAAAAAAGTTGTTTACCTTGGTTAAACGTAATCGTGGTACCATGAGTTTGGACTTAGCTCTAAGGTTAATATTATGGATATCTTCTTTCTTATTGAAATTATGTATATTTTTACGGGCATATAAAATATTTGAGTAAATGTACTGTGATGCCACAGTCATGATACCAGTCTCCTTAAACTTTTCTTTGAGAGAAACCTGAGAGCCTAGACGGTACACAGAGCGAATCGCTCGTTTTTGCAATACAAATATGGTTTGAATATCTGCCGCATTACCCCACATGAGAATCCCGTAGGACATTATACTACGGAAGTAACTAACGTAAACTAGTCTAGCAGTACTAACATCAGTAAACTCACGTATTCTGCGGACTGCGTATGCAGCGGAGCTTAATCTTGTGGTATGAAAGATGATGTAGTGACAAAGATAGAGAA
This sequence comes from Hyposmocoma kahamanoa, assembly GCF_003589595.1. NCBI lineage: Eukaryota > Metazoa > Arthropoda > Insecta > Lepidoptera > Cosmopterigidae > Hyposmocoma > Hyposmocoma kahamanoa. The sequence continues at coordinate 686,201 of NW_020653774.1, forward strand.
AGGGACGCTTCGAGGGTTTGGTCATGTAGAAAGCATGAATGTTGGTCGGTTGACGGCACACATTCATAGAGCGAATGTGGATGGAAGCGTGGGGAAAGCTAGGTCTCGACGAACATATCTCAATCAGATTGAGGATGTCTTTAAAAACGTCCATGCTAAAAGTACCACGAATAAATGGGCACGTATAAAGAGATTGATGGGAGCGGAGGAGGAGAAAGTTTGTCAGGAGCGTAGCAAGTGGAGTTTCATAGTCTCTGCCTACCCCGGCGGGAGACAGGCGCGATGATACATATGTATGTATGTTACCTTACATTCAATAGTACACACCAATTTCTGAACATGTCACATTTTTTCAACGCAAGAGTAATTTGTTAATGGTGCAAATTCATATGGCCATAAAATATTTGCGTTTTTGATATATTTGGCGGACAATCACCATGTGTAGACGTGTGACAAAGAATTTGCCTTGTTTGACAAATACAGCAAACACCAAACTCACGTTACCGCGCGCTGGTTGGTTTGTCGATGCTCATCAAAAGAGCCAAATAGGCAAATACGTACGCAAGTAAACCGTCCACACTATAATCATATTAATTTTTTAAACTCCTTATTTGACTCCATGTGTAGACGGTCATACTTGTCAGTGTTGAGGTTTGAGATATTTATTCTCATAACAATTTACAATTCACTTAAATGTGATAGTGCGTATTATATAATGTTAAACATGAAATAAAAAAAAGAAACTTGACACAATATTTTGGAGTCATAAAATTTATCGAGTTCTTAGGTTTTCGCGATTGTTACACATACGAAATGAAACTATTTTTCCGGATTTAAATCGCGTATATTTGTTTTTTCAAACAAAAGAAGTCCGTTATCTACCCAGGATGCTGCGAGAGGCCATTGAAATTAAAAAAACATCCTAATTTCAACAGGGAAGATGGTTTCTCCGTACCACTAGTTTGGGATCCAGTATTTCCTCTAATGAAAAATCCCAAACAGACATAAGACTGCAGTACTAATTAATGTGTTTTAGTTTATTCTAATTTCTATTATTTATTTATAATAAATTGAACTTAATAAAAATTCGTTCCATAAAATAATTTGTAAAACTTAATATAGCGTAAATTGGAATGTTTTCTTTGTAAAATTAAAAATAAGGTATTTAATTAATAACTATTGTAACTATAGTGGAAAAAATAGGGTGGTTTTCATCAATATTAGACATAACTGGTTGAAGACTGTACCACCTCAGTCAACCGTGACCATGGGACCTGTAAAGGGCCCGAAACGTCGGTTTGTTTGAAAAAAACAAATATACGCGATTTAAATCCGGAAAAATAGTTTCATTTCCTATGTCATAAAATTTACCAACCTATAATTATATTACATACTTATATTTTGCTTACACTTAATATAATTATATAAAATCTATAATTATATATATTAACTGTAATCAAAATTATCTCAGTACAAAGTACTAAAAAAACCGACCTCAAAAGTCATTCATCCCTTAGTTTGCCACCCTTAGAGTAGGATTATTTTCTTCAAATTTAAATGGGACCACTAGTGACGTATCCTCTTTTCAACAAAAAAGATCGGTTCACAAATGCCGCCGGAGTTATTGCGTAACATACAGAAAAAAAATACATTTGCCATTTGTCAGAAAAGATTTAAAAAAATTTTAAATCAAATAACATAAATGTTGCTATTAAGACAAATAACACTTTGCGCTCTAGACTTTGCAATGGCAAGGAAAGAGTGGAAAGTGGTAAGAAGTCAATCAAACAGTGTATATATAGGTCAAACAGGGCGTAACTTTATAACTAGATATAAAAAGCATGTTTCTTCGTCTAGGCATAAGCACCCAGACAGGTCCAATTTCGCTAAACATTTATTAGAAACAAATCATATTTTACCATATTCCCATTCCTATGAAATCTTACATTTCTTGCGAAAAAGGACTACGTTTGGGTGTTTTAGAACAGATGGAAGTAATTAGGTACAACAACAGGGGTTGTATAATAAATGAACAACTGAAAAAACATACAGTCGAATTGAAAAACTCCTTTTTTGAAGTCGGTAAAAAAACCTCGTATTCTCAAAATTCAGCACTGTAGCGACATCTCTTTGAAATCGTTTAAACTAATTTATCTGCTTTATCCATGTTTTATCCACCGATAGAGTATAATGCTAAACTCTTTATTAATTCCCTCTCCCCCCGCTGTTCCTCTTGCCCTCCTGACCATGCGTGATTTAGATACGAAACTATAATTTAATTTGAAATGAAAAAACTTATTTCGCTATTCCAACAATAGAACTGTTTTTGGGCGAATTTTATTTCATATCATTGGAGGCCATATTCGCATGTGAATATTGATTGTCACGAACACAATCGCACACGCGAGGTGAAAATTGAAAGAAATATAATACGATTCCCCTGGGAGCAAATATTGTATCGACACAATGGGTAACGACCGGCTGCAATTGGGTAAAACTACGGATAAGCGATTCTGCGAGAGATATTACAAAAATACTGCCAATTGGAGAACGTGTTTCGTAGCAGTGGGTTTTGGTGATTCATTTAACTAGCAGAAACTAACTTACAACAAATAACATTAACACGAGGAATAAAAATAAACTAGCTGTTCTTGGCAATAGTTTTCACAAAGTAACAAATTCATTCAAGAGACAATACACTTCTATAATAAGACTCCGGTTGATATTCAAAATTTGCCATTCGCGAAGTTTAAAACTTTAGTGAAACAAAAATGTTATACTAAAGGTATATTGCTTTTGTGTACTTGGATGACAATCATGCATAATATTTGAAATAAATTACGAAATAAAAACGGGCGCAGTGGCAGTGCACCTGAGACCTTTGCGATTAAAGCTCTGAGTGGCACTACGACTATTGTGGATAGGCATGTCGCTTACCACTACGCACACGACTTGTATTATCCCTTGAATTATCCGGGCCGCTCCAAAGCTGGCCGCATTTAAGAAAAAGGAACCAAAGCACTGTTTGTAATTCACAGAGAGATATCAACAATATTTTTACCACCTATGAAAATCAACTACTAAGTATAAACTTCTCCGAATGTTGACCAAATGCGCTTTGAAGGCGAAGTTGGTTAGCGTAGTAAGTTAACAAACAATTGCCACCTGCCCGTCGCGTCGGCTGGACTTAACGCTACGACGCTAGGATCAACACATCAATCAATCCTAAATCTATAAACGATCAACAATGCACGAGCTAACCAGACGTCTCACGTCAGTCGAATGAGAGTGGCAGTTTGTCTGTGAGCTAATTGGGCGTCGCAAACGCGCTATGCCATTCTTGCGCAGGCGGCGGCATGCGGATGCGGCACGCGTGCTACGCATTACAGAGAGGTGATTCGGAGACGTTTGATGCATGTTTTAGTCGTATTATAGCCAACATTCAAATGCAACCTAAAAATAAGTAATACTATACACTTACATTTTATTTTTGGTATGATACAAAGTGACAGGTCGAACAAGTCGTGGGCCTGGTCGTAAGCGACACGCCTGTTCATAACAGTTGCAGCGCCATTCAGAGTATTAAATCTCAACGATCTGAGGGGCACTGCCAATGCGCGCGTCATCCAGAGGCATAAGTTGACAAGTCCCATGTGCCAGTAATTTCACTTATGCAGTAATGCGCACATTACTGCTTGGCGGCAGAAATAGGTAAGGTGGCAGTACTTCCCTGGACAAACTCTTTGATACGGAGTTCTACTACTACGAAGTTACTATTTAACAGAAGAAGAATGCATACTATGACTCCAAAACCTTTAAAAAAAATGTTGTTTCATGAAAAATATGTAAATTAATGCCTATTACAACTTGAGACGAGCATATTCTGATGCTCTGCGCGATTCAACCATTGTAATTTGTAATTTCCACTTCAATATCATCTAAAGACGAAAGCACTTGGTAGATTTTTCACATGAAAAATTATTGGATTCCAATTTGGTCATATAGCAGCAGTAATGTGAGCATGACTGCGTTCCGGTTTTGAAGGGTGTCTGGTGAAATTACTGGCAACTTGGGACTTGTCAACTTATGTCTCACAGTGCCCCTCGGATCTTTACGATTTAAGGCTCTGAGTGGCACTGCAATTGTTACGGATAGGCGTGTCGCTTACCACCAAGTGCACGACCCGTCACTTCTAGTAAATAAAAAAAAATGTGTAACATTGAACTCGTGTAAGGTATACTCCCTTTTCTAAAAATAGGTATTTGCGTTTTACAAACAATAATTACAAAGTGACTAAACGTATTGCCATTCGATCTTTCGCCGCGGGCATGACAAATAATCACATGTTGAAAACATCCAGATGATCCGAATGATTTCCTCATGTGGGCGTGCGCTCGCGCAGACAATGGAACAGTCACTTTGTTTATTATAGAACTTATTGATATACAGGTAGCTAAATCGGGAAGACGTGTCAGGAGGAGCATTTAGATAAAATTGTGCACACGTCTTTTATACTCTGTCTTTACATGTTTCTGTTTTGTGGACGTTATTTAATAGGAATGTATTACACATATCGAGTTCTTATATTTTCACGATTGTTGCTTATTGGAAAGAATATATTTTTACGGGTATAAATCACGCGATTTATTGTATACTTGTTTTTTGGAACAAACCAACGTTTCGGGCCCTTTACAAGTCCCATGGTAAGGGCTGATATTGTAGGACTGTTATAGATTTTGAAAGCAGACTTTCAAAATCTATATCATACTTATATTAGTATTAGGGGTTAAAGTATGAAATTGCCGTTTTATTGCAATAGGTTCTTTGAATTTTCATAGTATCTTCATGGTTTGAGGTTTTCGAATGAAACTTTTTTCAAATGGTTTCTGTGATTTTTTTTTAAATTTGAAAATCGACTGTCAATTGTTTTTGTTATTCAATTTAGACAAGAAAGATGGATACTGCGAAAATTCGAGTGATTTTTGAATACGAGTTCCGACGCGGAACTAACGCGGCAGAAACAGCCCGCAATATCAATGCTGCGTTTGGAGAGGGGTCTACTAATGAACGCACCGTGCGATTTTGGTTTAAACGCTTTCGTGATGGAAATTTCGACTTAAAGAACGAGGCACGAGGAAGACCGCCCACACAGGTGAATAACGATGAATTAAGAGAGATAGTGGAAGCCGATCCTAGTCAAACTACCCAGGAATTAGCGGCATGGTTTAACGTTACCTTACCCACAATATTGACTCACTTGCGTCAAATCAATAAAATAAAAAAATACGAAAAATGGGTGCCTCATTATTTGACTGATCTGCAGAAAGAAACGCGTGTTGAAACTTGTGTTGCCTTGTTGAACCGGTACAGAAATGAAAGAATATTGGATCGAATTGTAACATGTGATGAAAAATGGATTCTTTATGATAACCGGAAAAGAAAAATGCAATGGCTGACCCCAGGTCAAATGCCGCAACAGTGTCCTAAAGCAAAACTTACCAATAAAAAGGTAATGGTAACTGTTTGGTGGTCTCAGCATGGTGTTATTCACTATAGTTTTCTCCGATCTGGTCAAGCAATAACGGCAGATGTCTATTGTGCCGAACTCCGAACCATGTTGACAAAACTAGCAGTAAAACAGCCCCGACTCATGAATCGATCTTCACCATTATTGCTCCACGACAACGCGAGACCTCACACAGCACGAGAAACCATTTTGACCCTTCAGGAACTGCAGTTAGAAACCATTCGTCATCCTCCGTATTCACCAGACCTTGCTCCAACGGACTACCATTTTTTTCGTGATTTGGACAATTATCTACGTGACAAGAAGTTTTCTTCCCAGGAGGCAGTACAAAATGCTTTCACACAGTTTGTGCAGTCTAGATCGTCGGAGTTCTATCGCAAAGGCATTAATAACCTTCCCATTAGATGGCAGCAATGTATAGATAATAATGGCAACTATTTTGATTAAATAAATTTGTTAAAAATTTAAAAAATAAACAATTTAGATTTTCAGTACAAATCGGCAATTTCATACTTTAATCCCTATTATTTTTACGGGTATAAATCACGCGATTTATTGTATACTTGTTTTTTGAAACAAACCAATGTTTCGGGCCCTGTGCAAGTCCCATGGTAAGGGCTGATATTGTAGGACTTACTTACTTACTTATATTAGTATTAATATGATATAACGTACAATGGGAATTCAGAATGAAATTATGAACGAATGAATGAACAAAATATTTTTTTTATGATAACCAATGACGAACGAGTCCTGCGACTGGTGGCAAGCGACAAGTCTGTCCAAAAATCGCAAAGATCTAAGGGGCACTACCACTGCGCCCGTCATCCTGAGATATATATTGAAAGTTCCATATGCCTGCATTTCACCGGCACCCGTAGCCTTCAAAACCGGAACACAGTAATGCTGACATTACTGCTTAGCGGTAGAAATAGGTAAGCTATCATTACAAGAAGAAGCTATCATTAAAAAAAAGCTAATTTTCATCAGGCGGTTTTATATTCTGCCATAAATATCAAAATAAAACTGTTATTTCACAACAATGACGCAGTTGTTTTAATGTTGTCATATTCAATTATATTATATCGTATTCACATTTCTTACCGAGTTGAGTGTACAGATTCTAAAAAAAAAAACATTTTGTCGCCTGTATTTTCAATTTTGTTGCGTACAGAGACGATGCAGAAATTTGTCGTGTGACAAATAAGACGGACAGCTGACAATTTAGAATGCTGTTGGATTTCGCGGTATGTAAAATCGTAACCATGTACATTTGATTTTCTATTGGTAATATTTACTTATATATGTGTTTCGGTTTTCCCCATTGACTTACAAATAAATGGACGACGGATCTAATACAAAAACCACGAAAAAAATGACCCAAGTCAACCTATTTAAACGTAGTGACATGTAAAGGAATATGAAAAAGCTAAAACGTTGAATTTAAATTGTAATGTCATCGCAGTACTGTCTAATTTTGCTTGCTTCGCTGTCAGTCGAACAAACGAAGACTAAAGCGTGAATGACGCCCTGTATACGATTTTAACGCCTTATAAGTTCGGACACTTTTTAGCGCGGATCCGACGTCCATATAATTGTAAGTCAATGGTTTTCCCGATTGAAATGAAACTATTTTTCCGGATTTAAATCGCGTATATTTGTTTTTTTTCAAACTTCACAGATTCTATGGTCACGGTTGACTGAGTCAACGCCTGAAATCAGGGCTCGAAACGTTGGTTTGTTTGGAAAAAACAAAAATACGCGATTTAAATCCGGGAAAATAGTTTCATTTCCTACATGTGTATACACTTTATACCTATTTTTTCAATGTCAATGTTTTTATACACGTTCATCGGTTAACGGTAGTCTTGGGTTTGTAATATCGAAATAAAATAGTAGAAATGTGAAAAAGCCGACTCTGTACTTTTAAGAGTCTATACTACGTCAAACGGCTTTGGTTGGTTCCGCATACCAATGTTGAATCAACCACTGGAAAAAATATATAGTAAAATTGGGGATATACACTCATTACCATACGGTGCAAAAACACTATTCCTAAAAATTTTCACGATAGAAAAAAAACCACAAGCTTAATTTGAAATTTTACAACGAAGCCGCTTTATTCAATAGGTATCTTACACATGTTTATGTCAACTGAATTAAATAGAACACGTACATTATAATAATAATAACGCACACACAAAACATAGCCCCGCACTAGAGAAACCCTGTATCGCGGGTGCTATGGACACACACATAGACAACAACAAATTGCACCCAAACAAATATAAAATTATATTATAATTATAATACAAATATTTAACTGCCTCCGTGGCCGAACGGTTACCATGCCGGACTGCCACGCAGAGGTCCCAGGTTCGATTCCCGGGCCGGGAGAAATATTTGTATGGCCTACATTTATTTCTCTCGTGAGTTTGGGTGTAATTTGTGGTTGTCTATGTGTGTGTCCATGGCACCCGCGACATAGGGTTTCCCTAGTGCGGGGCTATGTTGATTGTGAGCGTTATTGTATGTTAACGATTTCTCCCGGCCCGGGAATCGAACCTGGGACCTCGGCGTGGCAGTCCGGTATGGTAACCGTTCGGCCACAGAGGCAGTTAAAGTATTATACGATATGGCTATACGTTTTCACATGGCTTTAATGTCTTTTACAAGCAAAATGAACCGTATTCGTACGGGAAAAATATGAATTCGAGCTGAGATAGTATAGACTCTTAATATTTTAAAGTAAAAGTCCGAGCTACCTATTGAAGACACACTACTAGACCTAAACAGTATTTGAAATTTATATCACTGCGTTTGTGTACGCTAATCTATGGAGATATTATGGAATAGCTGAACCAATTTGAATGTGGCTTAACAAAATTGTAAGGTAAGCTTTGGATTAACATTTAGTGTTTGTGTTATTTAAATCGGTTGACAAATAAAAACAATATGTCAATTTTGAAGCTTGTACAACCCGGAAACAAGTGCGTGCGCCGACTAAACCGTTGAATAGGTAGGTAGGTACGTGAAACGTGAAAGTGTGATGCAAAAATCATATTCATTAGTATGTCTATAAAAAAGTCAGCGATACGATCTAGGTTTTATATTTAACAATAACGGTTTTAACGATAAAAACAAATTGAGAATTATATTATAATACTTAAGTGCACTTATTAGGTATTGAAAATTATAAGTAATCAACCGAGTTTCCTTTTTATATATTAGGTAAATGATACATGTCACATGCAACATTATTTTTATCGCAAACAAGAGCAGAAAATAACATAATAATAGAATAAGAAATCAAAGCAAAGTAGCAAATCTGATAATACGAAACAAATTAAATAAAGCAATTGAAAAGGGTTCCTGACTCTGCATTACAGGAATATGTGAACCCTTGCTGTTATTCTATTATGTTTTAACACATATACGCCTCACTGTTGGACGCGGGTTTCCCTTTGGCGTTTGCCAAAGCCGGGCGCTCATTACCGAAATGTAACGTGACAAACACAATAACGAGGTTCTAGAGTGTACGTATGAAACAGTCTTCATTCCCTAGAATGAATAATAATAATAAATCTTTATTGAGTTAATACCGTTGCATGGTATCTTAAAATTTCGCGACATTGTTTTATGAGGAACATTTTTAGATAAGGTTGAACGCCCGTACTAGTTTTAATTTTTTTTTTTTTTGGATTGGATCCGGAAAAATAGTTTCATTTCCTATGTGTAACAATCGCGAAAACCTAAGAACTCGACTATTACCTATTTTTATTTTGTAAATACTTTTCATTCCATAAATATGATAATGTGATATCTTTATGAATTGTTAATTTTTATTATTATTATTTTTTTTTTTTTTAATATTGAATGAATGATAGCTTAAGTACGTATTAACATCATAACGAATTTAATGCATGCATTGACATTGTTGATAAAAATTTGTTAGTATAATTTATAAATGCCCCTCTGTAATTTGCCATGCCCTTACAGGGCGTCACATGATCCTATAAAAAAAAAAAAAAATAAAATTGTATGACGAACGTCAGACCTACGCCTTCCACAGGATTTAATTTACGTACATTATAATACTAAACATTCTACATGATAAAAAAATTACAAGCAAAAGTATGACAGAGAAATAAGAAAGACAATTTTAAACTGTGTGTGTATTAGTGTGTGTGTGTGTGTGTGTGTGTGTAAATGTACTTGAATGAGTTCTACGATAAAAATCTTGGGTTCAGTCACATCCTTGAACAAGCAAGCAGTATACGCATTTTAACTTTAAAAGTACTTTGTGTAAATACAAGTAAATAAATATAAGTATACAAATAATAATATTTTAACGAAGTTTTATTAATTAACATCCTGTAAATGTCGTTTAATGTTACATGCACGCGTTCCGCACCCGGCAAGCTCGCGAACCACGTACACACTGTGATTTTTGGTAACTTGACACAGCTCGCCAGTGAGTGCCCGGTTTAAACGTAGTGCGAGCAATGCCTCCTTCATAAGAGTACAGTGACAGTTGTCGCTAGTAAACTCCGTTTACAAAATATTGTTTCTTCTTGTGACCGCTAGGGGCGGCGTATAATTTGCCATACAAAATTGTGAAACACGTTACGTGGTCGCTAGCGACAACTGTAACGGTAAACTCGTGGTAGATATCCTGTTCGCATGCCACTCGTGTGCATTATAAGATGTCTTTACAATGGGGAACTGTATACGTTTTTACAATAAGATTCCGGAACATATTATATTAAGTTTATCATTTCATAAGTTAAAAAGTTTAAAAATATTTTGATCGAAAAATCATATTACAAAATTGAAGACTACGTGTTAGATAAAGATGTATGGAAAGAAGACATGGCTCCAGAATCCACACAAATTTTAATTCAAAGTGTATTCCATAGCATTTAAGTTTAGTTGAAAACAGCAATACCTAGAGTTTCTTGCTCGTTCTTCTCAGGGAGGTCAGCGTGTTCTCTACGCTGACCTCCCTGAGAAGAACGAGTAGTAGTAGCAGTAGCTTAAATGTGACGTTTTCAAGTGTAAATTTATTTTACCCATGGAATAAATAGTCTTTGACTTTGACTTTGCGTACTTAATTGCACGCATGTAGCGTGCGTGCAGATTCACCTGATCTGCGCATTCGCCATATCTGTACGCACCTTAAGGCGAGTGGCCGACGATGCATGACTATGAAAAGTTTTATTAGAATTTACCGTCAAATCAGGTAACACTTCACACGCTAGGAATTGAACTCGGATCTTAAGATCATTTATATATCCCAACCAACTGTGGAATACAATGTTATTAAAATATAGTTAGTTTACCATATATATCGCGTTTCATGTAATACGCATGATTGGATAGTATAAAGAACAATGTTCAAGTTTCGTACAGTCCTGGACCAGCTAAAAGAAGTTTACGACCATCAATCGGAGATATTTGTTAAATGTAATTCTTAATTATACGGATTTATTTTTGGGAAAGTAGACTTAAGCAACATTTTCTTTTTGACGTTATTAACATTAATGTTACTTTGTAGTACAGAGTTAAATAATATGGTATAGTTTGGTATACATTAAAAGCAATACCTACTTAGATTCACCACGACAGACGAATGAGATAAAAAGTGGTGCATAAATGATACGATTTCTTAAAAATATTTAAAAAAATTCAATGCGTTGTTAGCATTTATTTTTTAACGTAACACAACTTAGATTTTGACGTTTAATTTGAAGTTTCGTTTATTTGATTTTTTATTTTATTTTTCTTTATATTTTCAAGTGACGGGACGAACAAGCCATGCGCCTGATGGTAAGCTGCACGCCTACCCTTAATAGTTACAATGCCACTCAGAGCTTTAAATCGCAAAGAGACATAAGTTAACAAGCCGCATGTGCCTGTGATTTCACCAGTACCCTTAGCGCCCAATTACACGAGGAGAAAGTTTTCGCGCGAACGCTCAGTTACCACGCCTTTGTCTTTGTTAATTTACTAGGCAACAACATTAAAAGTCCACTAAAAAATAGAAACACGCGGTCACCGCGCGGGCCGCCGCGTAGATCAAATTCAAGCCAGGCTCGCCCGCGTGCCCGGGACGCTCATTTAAGTTAAAACGTAAAAGCTAAATAAATAGAGCGTATTATATACGTATTATATAATTCGTGTCGAATAAATATGACCTTACCCTTCGTAATCGGAATACAGTAATGCTGACATTACTGCTTGGTGGCAGAAACAGGGTGGCAGTACTTCCCTGGACGAACTCTTTCACAAGGACCTCTACTCCTACTAATCGTTTATACTTGACATGATTTTTCTAACGCTCAATAAGCTCAAATCTCAAATCTAAAGCTCAATAATTGTAACTGTCGATCAAAATTATCTTAACGTTAAAGAAATATGTCAAATGTAAACGGGGCTTAAATTACAATGTCAAAAAGTAAGTCGTGTTAAGTTCCATATATGTTGTTACGTATTTAAAAAAAAATATTTTTTTTCAACCTTTTTCAAAGCTTTATGAATGAAACTTACATCATTTTATAACGTATTATTTAGATGGATATATGTATGTACATGTTCACCCGGTCGCGACTGAAAAATTTGCGAGTCTAAAATGGGCATTGTTCTTTCTATCGCACGTAGGCCGATACAGTACGATTTGTTGACTTGTCAGAGAAAGCAACTTGTCTAAATTGATTTGCTGGTCGGAGTGTCTTGGATAGTCGGTTTTTATGACAGGATGAACAGGTTGTGCGCCTGGTGGTCAGTGACACACCTGCCCATAACAGTTCCAGTGCCATTCAGAGCTTTAAACTGAAAAGATTTGAGGAGCATAGCCATTGCATCTGTCACCCTGAGACATAAAGTCGAAAAGTCTATGCCTAGCCTATGTGACTGTAATTTCACCAGCACCCTTGCCCTTCAAAACCGGAGCGCAGTAATGACAAATTTTATATTAATAAAAAAGGCCGACTAACGCCGGGAGATTCAGCGTCAAGAACCGGTGAATATTTTATAATTATTAAGTTTAACAATGACTTATGTTCACAAAGGTAAAGTCTATTGGTAACCATGTTCCATAGAAATGATTAATTGTTTCTTTTCAGACTTATATTACAGGATGTGCTGACGAAATATGGAATATTTCTTTTCAATGTTAAATTAGATAATATCAGAAAAATAGTAAATGAGATGGAAATGAAAAAAAAAACTGTTTTACCGGATATAATCGCGTAGAAATAAGTGGTTAAATTAACCAACAGCACTAGTATGTTCAGTCACTATTAACTGTTTGGTGAAATCTGTTTTGATGTTCTGGATTGATCGACACGATTAATTGATGTTTTTGCCGACAAAATACTTAATTAATATAATATAATAATAAATAGAATATAGTGTTAAAACCGATTTTAACACTATATTGTGTACTTCGATTACAAGGAATGAAATTTAAATGTGTTTGAAATAATTGTGTCACACTTTTTGTCTTTTTAACTGACGTTGCTACACCGTGCTCCCGCGCGAACATTAACTTTGGCTATGAATATGATAGATAATTTTGTGCAATGAAATAAAAAGGTACTTACTTTAATTTTTAAGTTTATAATTTAATATTTGTGCCTTGATGAAGAAAGTAATTTTTCATTTCACTAACCTTTAAAACTTAATTTTATTTTCCAAATAAAAATACTTGATTGACTTTGTTAACGTTAGTCATGTGTAAATTTCAAAATAAGTAGGCAGCTTTCTTGGTCCCTTAAAAAATAACTTGGTTGTGTTTGTTTGATCTTTTAGCGAAAAATTTCTCTTTGACGAACTTACCGTGTATGTATTATAGCATTAATAAAAGTTACGCGGTAATTTACTGTGTTTTTTTTATTTCTTTCTACTATTTTTAGGTGTTCTGTATTCGACCGCACAGTTGTCCAATATTCAGTATTGGGCTGAATAGCATAAACTAGGCTCAATTGGCGGAAACTGAATAGTAACCGAACATTCGTTGTAACTCTAGTTTCCTTATAAACGTAAACTCTACATACCTCTCTTATTGATGACGTCGGTGTTCCAGCGGTTTGCACTACAGACGCTGGGCGACTAAGTTTCGGATTTGATTCCCGGTAAGAGTATTTAGGAAAAAAAATCCTTAATTGATCTTGCTCTGAGTTTTAAGGGTAAGAATCCCGGAATGAATTCCATTGCTCTGGTACTCGTCGTGCAGGAAATCCTTGATTTGAGACCAGGCAGTTGGTGTGGCCGTCTGACACATTATAATTATGTGCTCGTTTTAATTAACCTACTTCTAAAAATGAGGAGGTTTTTCAATTCGACTTTATTAAATTAACTGCGCATTCGACCTCCATCTCACCCGATGGAAGGTGACGATGAGGGCGACTATGGAGCATGCATACCTAAATATTGTTAAGGCCTAAGTTATAACGTTCGGGAAATAAGTCTGCAGGCAGGGAATTCCACTTCATAGCCGACCGCCATATAAATGTGGAAGCGAAACGCCTCTTGTGAATCTTCGGAATATCCTCAAAATAGGGGTGGTGGAACCCCAGCCTACCTCTAGTATTCTAGTAATCTAGTATAGACTATATATTTTTATTTTTTGTGTATACGTTACGTGATACGTTTTCGTCCGTTTTATTTGTGAATCTAATTCGAGGATTTTTTTATTAGAAAAAATATTCCACCTCCAAGAGCGGCAAATTAGGAGATAAATTCGGTTTATTGAATGTCACCCACTTTCCGTTAACCGATTTCAATAAAACTAGGCAAACAGATGTAATTCCAACGAGAATAAAATGTTATGGCGGTCTAGAACTGATCTGATGGTGGAAATGGATGAGAGGAACTTCTTAACAGTGTACAGTCGGTGCCCTCACTAGGCATTTACTATTTGTATACCACTTAGTAGAGTACAAATAGTGGATACTTAAGTGAGAGCACCGACTGCATGGGATCATATGATTCGTTTTGACGAGGACTTCCATATGCGTTTTAGTTATACAGTTACTGTTGGGTAATTTTCCGAAAAATTTCAAACAATGGAAATTTTTCCTGAAAATATCCACAAAAATTGGAAAATATAATTTCGAAGGCTCATATATATATATATCCTATGTTTAATATCTTTTGGAGTTTTATTTAGCGTGACCTAAAAAATTAATTTGTTTATCTAAAAGCCACTTGGAGAAAAACGAGATTTAAAATGATTTTCACTACAGCAAAAATAAACCTATTTTAATGGCTCCATCGTTTTCGTTAAGTAGCTTTAAGTTTCGAAAGGTGTCAACGTTAAATGCGGAAAATTAAAGGAAAAATATCCGGAAAAACATTTATTTATTTGGAAAATATTGTTTTTTCGAAATGAAAATTTTCCAACACTAGTTATAGTTGAAGAGACCGCGGTAACGAACATAGCAAAAAAGAATAAGTAAACTTTTGTGTTTTTTTTATAAACTGTTATAAATTATTAATAAAGATAGTTAGTTGCCAATATTGTCATCCGGTTAAAATACGCGAGTGGAGTAAATAGAGCGTCTAAATAATGTTGGCGTGTTCTTGAAATGTTCCAACAACATTTGATTTATGGTTTAGCTGCGTAACCGCGCTGTTGTCGGTTACCTCCCGCGTAACGGGCTGCAAATTGGACAAGCCTTTGAACCGAGTTTTGTGAAGCCAATTTTGGGATAGAGTTAGTTTTATTTATTTGACTATAAACCAGTTAACTGGGTTTTTTTAAAGGAATGTAACAATCAATGCTAAATAAGGATTGCTTTGGAATTGTAGGGTTGATGGTTCGATTCCCCGTGGAGGCATGTAGGGCAAACCGTGACTGGTCGTTCTCGGAGTAAGGTGTTCTCACAGCAATAACTTTGCAAGGAAAATATCTAACAATACATGTGAAGCGTGTCGTTAAATCGTTAGGTAATGCGTCTTGTCGGCAGCCATTTCAGTTTCTGCGGCGACGACGGAAGTGTGGCTTTGTGCGTGGAGTTGTCAAAACATCGCGTAAGTAAATTTTTTTTGGTTTAAATTTTTTGGTCAGTCTTTGTTTATTATGGACCGATTCATACTAAACTTTTCTAAATTGTAGTGACATTAGTAAGGAATCTTATTGTCTGAGTAGATTCTATTACTTTGCCAGTATGTCAGTCTTTGTATAAGAACGTAATTTTGTGGCTATAAGTTCCGCCCTCCGGGGGCCTGTTTGTTCCTAGGAACAACTTCCCTAATTGACCTCAATCATACTTAAAATTCTTATGATTATTTTTCTTTTTTAAAAGGATGCGAAACTACAAACGGGCTCATATCATCAAATATTTAGACAAGATGACAGAGTCACTCATGTATGTCTCAACTGTAACTGAAGAAATGTGCGATGAATAATATAACTGATGAATAAGAATGTAGTTGTTTTCTTTTCAGTTCGTTGTGCGTAGTATAAATAATACATACATACAATTATAAGAATTATAAGAAAAAGAAGAATGTTTTATTTAAGAAAATCTTTGTTATCCTGTTGTTGTGTTGTTAGTCCTGTTCCTGTTGTTGTTGTGTTGTTAATCTAGGCGGTACAATTTGCTTCAAAGGCGAAACAAGGCGCCCCAAGGCGGGACTGAATGTTTCGCTTCGAAATTTATCAAAAATTAGCCTCTATGAAAAAGACTATTGCGATATCAGTAGAAGTGACTATACTGTTACAAAAAACGATAAAAATTTGTTCAATATGTCCACATGTTGAAAGTCAAACCCTTAATTTTCAGTATAAAACTTCAAGTTATTTCTGTGAATTCAATCTCTATGTTATGTACGTTTGTGCATATTTAATAACAATACTTAAGAGGTTTCACAACGCTTGGATCATGTATGAAGTCACCGACTCGTATTGTCTCATAGTATAGTGATGACAATGAATAACCATTTAGCTCCCGTCTCGCGTAATGCCAGTCGCATTTCATCAAGGAAGTATTGTAAAATACTCAAGTTCGGGAGTCTATATTTCAGGACTCGACATTAATTTACAAGTCTCGATGCATAAAGACAAAGACTTACTGCTCGATATATATCGAGCCTATCGAGATCCCCAATAGACTCGAGTTCGACGTTAGTGCTCGAGTCCATTTACATAACGAGTACTGGTGTGTTCAAAAGCCGTGTTAGGTTTACGACTCGAGTTTTTTTTAAACTCGAGCCCGTGCTTCTTGACTCGAACTCGTGAGTGTTTTAGGCCACCAAGCCGTGTGAAATGGAGTCAAGTTTATAAATGTAGACTCCCGGACTCACGTTTTTTACAACATTAATCTAGGGGTGATTGAAAACCAGCGTTGCGACTGTCTTGAAAAGGAGTAGCACCAGCTGAGACACCTTTTTATATGAGACCTACTGGCGGGACGAACAAGTCGCCCACCTGGTGGTAAATGAAACGTCTTTTCATAACAGTTGCAGTACTACTCAGTGCTTTAAATCAAAAAGATCTGAGGGGCATGGCCACTGCACCCGTCACCCTGAGATAAAAGTTGACATGTCCCGTGTACTTGTAATTTCACCAGCACTAAGTAAGTTAGTAAGTAACCCTGGACTTTTTCACAAAGAGCTCTGCTGCTACTTAAACTTTACTTGTGCCTCCTGTTAATGTTTATTTAGTATCCTAAGTGTAGTTGTTTTCAAAGTTATAATTTTGCTTTGTTCTTTTTTTTAGGTGAAAATCAGCGGAACTTAAAATATACCATGGGAGATCGGTTCTGGGCAAAGATTTCAGTTACGTACCTTTTTAACCGACCTCAAAACGGAGGTCGTTATGTCTCAATTCGATTGTATTTTTTTGTATGTATGTTACGCGATAACTTCGGCATTTTCGAACTGATTTTGGTGATTATTTTTTTGGAAAGAGTGTGCCTCAGTATAGTCCTATTTAAATTTGAAGGAAATAATCCACCTCTAAGGGCGGCGAACTAGGGGATGAATCCGGTTTCGTGCACTTTCCGTTAACCGATGTCAATAAAACTTGATAAATAGAAATTCCACGAACTTTCGAAGTCGTTTTTTTTAATAAAAAGTTATTATAACGTCGCATCTAGTCTGAGTGTTCTGCGTAGAGTGTTCTGTCCTAAAGTAAATTCCTTAGTTTGAGATGTAGTTGTCAGGCACATTATTATTATGTCATATTACATTATAGTTAAGTACATTTTTAAATAATAAAAGCATTACACATTTATAAGCAATAAAACTTTGATTTTGATTTAAATCAAGTGACAATTAATAGCGGTGTTTTCCCTCCTCACCTGAAAGTGGTGTCATATGATTGTTTATAGATCGAGTAGCCTTGATACATAATTATGTCCGTCCATTGTCACCTTCATTCATACTTTGAGGGCGGTTGTTGTCAGCGACAGTTAGCGTAAGCACTGATTGATGAAGTTCCTAAAGTCCAGTGTACATTAAAATGTAATTTGTTTTTACTTAGCAGCAGTAGAGCTCAGAGCAACGTACATGATGTTGTGTAATATTTGTTTATTGTTTAGTTTGGACGATAGCGGCGCTGGGCCTCGCGCTCGCCAGCCGCAGCTCGCTCTCCGACGAGCTGCCCAGCGAGTCGCCGGCCCCGCCCGAAGCACCTGCGCGCCGAACAAGTGGCCGTCAACAACTCTTTGCATTGGTTTACAATATCATGACAGTCGTGCGCCTGATAGTAAGCCACACGCCTGGCCATGACAGCTACTGTGTCACTCAGATCTTTAAATCGCAAAGACCTGAGGGGCACTGCCACTGCGTCAGTCGCCCTGAGACATAAGTTGAAAAGTCGCATGTGCCTGTAATTCTACCAGCACCGTTACCTTTCAAAACCACAATGCTCTCATTACTTCTTGGCGGCAGAACTTGGTAAGGTCACAAGGACAATGAGCCAGACTTACTCACAACTTAAATTATAGCTAAATAAACTTATAGGAATAAACATTAGAAATAAGTAAGGAACAGTAATACAAACATATTGTATAATTCAAGTTACTAAACGCTATTCAACGTTACAATGACAACTTTAACTCTATTGTCATGTTCAAGTCAACAACTACTTGCCATCTTCAAGATTACAGTTAATAACCATATTGAATAATTAACGAAGAAACGTAAATACATTTGTATAATTAAAGTTATCAAACGCGGACATGTAAGATTTATTCTGAGATACTTAAAATTTTGTAAATATAAAAAAAATATATATTGTAAATATTTCTTTTATGATAGCAAGTTACGGGGTAAACAAGTCGTGCGCCTGCTGGTAAGCGACACGCCTGTCCATCACAGTTGCAGTGTCACTCAGACTTGATAAAGATCTATAGGGCACTGCCACTGCGTCCTGAGACAAAAGTTGACAAGTCCCATGTGCTTTTAATTTCACCCGCGTCCTTACCCTTCGAAACCGGAACGCAGTATTCCTCACTCCTTTTCAGCATAAATAGGTAAGGTGGCAGTACTTCCCTGGACGACAGCTTTCACAAGAAATTCTGCTACAACTAAATAAAATATAAAAATAAATGCAAATATAAAACACTTTTAAAATTTAGCATTAATACACTCAGGTTACTGTATTATGCCTTGACATTGAATTTAAAATTTTAACTTCGTGATATTGTTAATAAGAAATCAATTATTTTAATCCATTCATGAGAATCGAGTGTACCGGCCGTCATCGGCCAATTTTTAAAATAGTTTACCCACATCAAAAATTGAACCATTAAACACGGACTCCCCACGTATTATAGACGGATTTTGCCTAATTGAGTTTGAGACGGCTGACACAAACAATGTTTGGCTGGACAATTGAACCCTAATCAATCCCTAATCAACTGTGATCATACATAAATAATTAACAAAACACAAATTCGCCTGAGGTATCGGTTATATCAATTCAAATTAATAACAGTTTGTATCCAGTTGCCTATGTAATCAATAATGGCGCGCGTGTATGATAGACATAATTAATATTAATTGAGCCTTAACCAAGTGTGAAGGTCGATGGAACATTGTATTCAACGAAGCAGTGGCGGCTCCAGGATTGCATTTGCGGGGGCACCCAATTGATGTTTCATAATTTACCTACTGATATTCCAACTAATAATAAAGTGCTGAAGGACCACACCAATTTTAACTGGTCTCAACCTGGTTTCTGAAAATTACTTTCGGGACAGTGGTCCAGAGCACCCAGGACTGATTTAGTACTGATTGGTACATAACAATAACTTTAGCATGTTACATCAAAATAAAGTAGATGGTTGTAAGTCGCTTTGTTAGGCCACAGTCCGTGAACTGGACCGGGCGCGTAGGGAGCTGTGTCTTTTATAAAAATCAACCTTATCCCAATGATTTTGAGTTGAACTTTTAATTGATTTTAGACGAATTTCAATCAAAAGAACACCTTCCTCGTAAATGGTTTAAACTTGATGCGCATTGTGTCGTAAATATACTGTAAAGACGCTGTCATCACACGGTGGTTTTTTCTGTTTAAGTTAGACTTTAGGTATCTACAAGTATGTTGGTTTCCTTGATTGAATTTAAATCATCTTGGAAGCCGGGAGACCTCTCTGAAACCGTCACTGCCACTAATTTGTAATTGTTGTTTGTAATTGACTCCAGTATTATGCCCAAAACTGGAGTCCTTCGAGATGTGGTCCAAAGACTTTCCTAGACAAATGCACTAGTAGGAGCATTCTGCTGAAAGTGGTCCTGATATTGCTAATTTATTTTGCAAAAGTTTTTTCATCTGTCTATGTGAGTGCTAATCCGTCGACACATATCAGATGCATGACCCGTCACTTGATACTATAAAAAAAAAATTATTTTTACTAGCGCAGTGGTTTCTTGAGAAAGACTTCGTCTGGAGAAGTACTGCCACCCTACACTTGCTGCGGAGAAATCGGTGAACATACATACAGCCGAACATATAACCTCCTCATTTTTTTCAAATCGGTTAATAAAATGTGAACTTTGGGGGAATTCAAAATAAACAAAAACAATAATACTCTATACTCTATAATTATAATATAATATGCTATATTATAATTATAGAAAGATATTGCGTAATTATAATAATTTCTTGGTTATAATATTGGTCGTAAATTCTTTTTTTAATATCTAGGCACATCCTTATTTTCATAAACTGGCCATAATATAACAGTTGCAGTGCCGCTCTGAGCTTCGAATCGCAAAGATCTGTTCTGATCAGAAGTCTCATGTGCAATTTCACCAGCACCCTTACCCTTCAACAGCTAAACGCAGTAATGCTAACATTACTGCTTGGCAGCAGAAATGGGTAAGGTGGCAGTACTTCCCTGGACGAACTCTTTCACAAGGAGCTCTACTGCTACTAAAATTGCGTGAAATGCTATTCGACTGTTTTTTATGCCATGTGCCCTTTCTATGCAGGGTGGCCAACTTATTGACGCGACCTGACGGGCGATTTGGGGATCGGATGATGGAGCTGGAGTGGGGCAGGACATATTACGAGACTAGCGCAGGATCGAGGTGAATGGCACAAACTACAAAGACCCAGCATTGGGTGAACTGGGACTGTGGATGATGAACGCAAACGGTGTATTCTTTATTTTAGCTAATTATGTCTTTGTTTTTAAGCCGTCTGTATAATAATAATAATAATAATTCATTTATTCGCTTCAAATAGGGTAGGGTACATTACACATGTTGATGGTAAAAATTAAATCAGAACTTAAACCTATTCGGCCTTCTAAAATAAAAGCATGCAAATACAATAATAAAATAATACATTGGTGGATTGAGATTCGATTTTAAAACAATAATTAGGCAACAAATTGATAAATTTAAGATAATTGATTTAATTTGATATGTCAGAATCGTGTATGTCATAATTTAATAATAATAATATATATATTTTTTTTAATGATAGGAAAAATGTATGCATCAATTAATTATTCTTTATGATTCATGAATTCGTCAATAGAGTAAAATAAATGATCAAAGAGCCACATGCGCAATTCCTTTTTAAAATTAGTCAATGGTAGAGGCTTAATGCGATCTGGTATACGATTAAAAATTTTTCCACACATTACATACGAGTTATTTAGAAAACGTTTTGTTTTGGGTATTGTATTTAGTACGATTTTATTGGGCTTCCTTAGGCTTCTCAATGTTACGTCCTTCGCTATTAAGAATTTCGATAGATTTCGTTTCACGAATATACCAACTTCGAAAATGTACAGGCATGGGAGGGGCAATACTCTTAGTGTTTTAAAGTGAGGACGACATGAGATATACGGTGCTACATTGCTTATGGCACGTATACATCGCTTTTGAGCAATAAAAACCTTCGCAAAATCTGTTCCGTTGCCCCAAATTACGATACCGTATTACCGTACAGACTCAACATACGCAAAATAGGCAGTCCTGGCTGTGCATTTATTCGCTACTTTTGACAATTTGTAAAGAGCAAACGCAAACCTATTTATTTTAGCACATACTTTGTCCGTTTGATCCCTCCAATTCATCTTTTGGTCTATAATTAATCCTAGTATCCTGTACCTGCAGCCCCTGCCTGTATTTTACAAAAATGGAAGATTCAAATACGTGATTTTCATTACAATTTCTCAGTAATAACACAGAATAAGTAATACATTGAAATTAACGAATTGTGAGAACGTACTCCCAATTTTTGAGTAATAGGCGACAATTAAGTCTGCCTTATTAAATTTCTTGAACATAATATAATTATTTCTACGAGTTCTTAATTAAGCGTTTTTGTCGTGTAATCCAAAACAAGATAAGAGTAATTACTGTATTTCTTTACTTAATTCTTTATATGAAATAAAATATAAATAACATACACAAAAGCTTGATAATAAAAGACGACTCGCAACTGTACCCGGAGTTTTTGTACGTATCAAATAACAGATTAGAACGAACAAGTCGTGCGCCTTGTGGTAAGTGATGCCTGTCCATAACAGTTGCTGTGCCATTAAAAGCTTCAAATAGCAAAAATTTGAAGGCCACTGCCACTGTGCCCATCATTCTTCTACTTACCGTGTCGATGGTATCGATTATTAATACACAGGTCGAAAATTCCTTCGAACCGGCTGGATTCGAACCAACGTCTTCTAGCAAACCTGGAAGCTGGAAGACGTTGGTTCGAGGATTTTTTCCCAAGTGTTCGATTTTTGTATTAGTGGAAAAATAATTGAATATCATGGTGGTGAAACCACTCAAAACATTCGCCAATAGTACTCAAGGATACACCAATTGAACGGGTAGATAGTTCCAAATATTCGGGCATCTTAATTACCAAAGACTCCAGGTGTACACCTGATATTGTTGCACGAATTGCAATGATAAAAACAGCTTTTAACCATAAAAAAAACAACTGTTAACAGCTCACGCGATGCGCTCCTCCTACCGCAAAATGGCGGCTATTTGGTTTCGCAAATTAGAAAAGCAAAGCTTTTGAGATGTGGGGCTGGAGGATGATGAAGGGTATAAGTTGGATAGAAAAGAAAACTAACGAGGAGGTATTGAGGGTGGTGATCGAGAAAAGAACGATCCTGAATACTATAGAGTATAGACGCGGGAAAATGACTGGACATTTGATACGACACGACAACCTCCTTAAGACCATTTGTAGGGAAAGATCGAGGGGAAGAGGGGAAGAGGTCGACTTAGGCGAAGTTACATATACCAAATAAAGGAAAAGGCCGGTGTCGTGTCGTATAAGGAGGTCAAGGAGCTGGCTTGTAGGAGAGAGGTCTGGAAGAGGCTCCAACGACAAGAGTATAACTCTTAAGTTTGACGAAGATGGTGGTCAAACATCGTGGCATTCAATAAAAAACTTAAAAAATTTCAAGTTGTGTGGAATTGTTTTTTTTTTTTTATTGCGACTCGACAAAATGACTGCACCGCGCCTGATGGAAAGTGCGAATACAGTCCAGAGATGAGAGTAACGGATGGAAAACACAAATATCTTCACTCCGTCACTATCATTTTGCCGGTCTGGCCAAATGCACTGGATGTACACCAACTGATCCCTGAACGCGATTCGCAAAAGCGTTTCACTGTGGAGGGTTTTCCGCCGTGTGTACTGTGGTCGCTATCCAGTCGGCACAGAGCCTACCACAATGCTAAGCAGATGGACACTTGTGACGCCCTCGGTCGCCTCTTACGACCCCCACGGGCATGTATGGGGAGGCGACAATGTATTCTTAAGCCGTCGCCCCACGGCTAAAATTATTAAAGTGACATCTCTAGACAGCTGCTGGTAGCTGTAAAGGTATTTTGCTGAGTGAAGAATCAGATTTCTCACAGAAGGCGCTACGGCAAAAAAATCGTTAAAAACCAAAACAAAGACCTGTCATAGAAGAATCCGTAAGGTCCGCCAGTTCGATCCGTGGCTTTTAGGTGGCATAGCGCCTGACACGGTTTGCTGGAAGACGTAGGTTCGAATCCAGCTGGATCGAAGGAATTTTTTCTAAGTGTTCTAAGTTTGTATTAATAATTATAACATTTGTTATAACAAAATTGAGGGCAAACATTATTTTATTGAGTTGGAAATCGAGTTTTGTTCAAATTTTTTTTTTTTATTTTTATTTTTTTTTTATTGTGACTCGGCAAAATGACTGCACCGCGCCTGATGGAAAGTGCGAATACAGTCCAGAGATGAGAGTAACGGATGGAAAACACAAATATCTTCACTCCGTCACTATCATTTTGCCGGTCTGGCCAAACGCTTCTTCACACTACGTTTGAAGGACCCGATGTTATAGAGGGGAGGGAATACATGCGCCGGGAGTTGGTTCCACAATTTGATGGTTCGGCATAAGAACGAATTGCCAAACTTTTTAGTGCGGGACGGTATTAAACTGACAGATAATTAAATTAAAAAAAAGAAAAAAGAAATTGACAGATATTATTACAAAAGTTTACTGCTTGGTGATCTAAATGACTAGATTAGCCTTTTATGTTAAATTGATTCGCCATTTTCAAAATGGCATTGAAACAAATCGATACAGAACGTCGTTAGATGGCCTAAACTAGAATCGATTTTCATGAAAATCGAATCTTAATGTGCAACATTAATAGAGGGAATACACAGGATTTCAAGAGGGTGTTGTGTGGAATTGCCTCTTTTTCGTCAAAAACATTTTTGTTAACTGCCTCCGTGCCCGAACGGTTACCATGCGTCCCAGTTCGCTTCCCGGGCCGAGAGAAATATTTGTATGGCCTACATTCATTTCTCTCGTGAGTTTGGGTGTAAATTGTGGTTGTCTATGCGTGTGTCCATGGCAACCGCGACACAGGGTTTCCCTGGTGCGGGGCTATGTTGAGTGTACGCGTTATTATTATTATTACATCGAAATTTGTAATAAGTATGTAATTGTACCAAATTCTGTATTTTCCGTTTCTGCCCGATTTATGAGGCAGAAATGGGTTAACCGGTTAAAATGGGCTTATGTTATGAAATATTTAGGCATCACAGTGTTAATCAGTTGATTAAACATAACGCCCCTTTACGTTAATCAACAATCAACGCATCACCGCACCACCCTGCCAAGCGATCGCATCTTTGGCATCGCCCGCGTCGCCCCAAATCAGTATAATTGGTTCAGTTGGACGCAAACTGCCATATTGAGTGATCTCGTGGAAGGTCCGCCACTTGGTCAGGGGCTGCTGGCACTTCGAGGTTTGACAGGTTAGTGAACTTTTGCATTGTCCGCGCTGAGGCCGTCACGTGGAATACGTGCTAGAAAGATAGGGTACAAATGTGATTGAGACGAAATGATCGAACAATTGAATAAGCTTTGGGGGCTTTTATAACTTGTTTAGGCAGTTAATACAAAGAAAAATTCTGATAACAAACTAGTGGAAAAATTTCACAACAAAAAATCGAGGTGGTAAATCATCAATTTGTTTGCTTGTTTGTAGAGAGCCTCTGGGTTTGCGATTATACATCGAAGAACTTTCGTTTGTGTAAAAATTATACTAACTTCTTGTTAACACATTTGTACAAGCTACGCACTATGCCGCCTTAAACATTTGTAAGTGATGCAGAACAACATATTTATACATACATTTATTGACGACATTATCATTATTTGTTACATTAATTTTATAGCATGTAGAAGAAACGTTTATAGACGTTTGCAGTGTGCATGAGAAAAATATCTGCAATAGGGCATCATTCGGCGAAAGCACGATGCACAAATGTGTTAAAAAAGAAGTGGTCGTAGGCGGGTGGCGGCGCTATAGTTTTGATTTCTAAGTTACGTACATTTGAGAATATTCGGCAACAAACATCTCGCTAACGGTGTAAAGGAAAACGTAGTGGTGAAACGTGCATGTCGAATAAGTTTCACAAAGCTTGGAAAACGGCATAGGTTCACAAACTTTCTGACTAACCGCCTACTTAAAACCAAAAAAAGATACCACAAAAAACACGTATTTTTAAGTTAACTTAACGCAAAAAAAATCACAAGGAAAAACAGATTACATACAAATAATTGTTTGACATATAATTGCAATTAAAATTAGAGGAAAAATGCAAAGTAGACAGTCTAGTACGGTCTGTGTTGCAGCGTTGTGCTAAGACGGAACTTATCTCGGCATAATAATATGCTGCAGTAACTTACCACAGCGCTGATTTTCAGTAAACCCGTAGAGCTCGACGCCAGCAATAAACGCGAAAAATTATAAATACTGTTACAAATTACATTTACTATTATTATATATTATGATTAATATATAAATAAATATAATATAAAAGCAAGCTAAGATAAATAATGATAATATCAAAATTCCTACATACTAAAACCCAAATAAATGAGATTATAGGGTTATTTATACACCGTCAGCGAACCTTTTACGTCAAAAATGGAGGACCAATTGCTTCGAGGCCCTACCGCCCGCCCTTGGACTCTTCAGCGCCCATTGGGGGGCGATAGCGACAACTTTGGGAAACAATGGCCTAAATCATCTCCTTAGGGGAGAGGGACGGCAGTCGGGCAAAGAATGTGTTGATGAAATGTCGTCAAGTGACAATTGGATTGGAATGTCTTACGTATGTCTCTTGTGTCCAGTGTTATGCCACCAGCACCAGATATGGACGAAAAGAAGATCGATATGCGTCACAGCAAGCTCAAGGCGGAAGAGGCAGCTCTCCTGGCCGGCGAGTTAAAGAAGCCCTCGTGGCAGTCCAAGAACGAGGGCATCCACGAGAGGGTCAGCTTCGAGGACTCCATTTGGGGCTTCGACCTGGCCGGTGGCTCTTTTTATAAGACGCCTTTGAGAGTTGTTCATGTAAGTTGGTTTATGTTTTTGTGGTTAACTGCAAAAAGCACTTCCTATATCTCCTAGTACAAAATCTGTAAAAAGAATCCTAAACAAAAAAAAATGTAGGTATATATAGCGGTTTTCTTGTAAAATTTCGAGGTAAGTTTGTGTTTTTTCTATAGTGAAAATTTTTACGAATCGTGTTTTCACACCGTATAGTAATCAGAGCATGTTCTCAATTTTACTATATATTATTTCAACGTGATTGATCCAACACTTAAACAACCATTTGAAGTACTATACGGTAATATACTCTTGACGGTTTACAGCGGAATTGGATGATGAGATTCGCTTCCCGGTAGTGTCAATTTCGGTAATGAATTTTTCTAAATTTGTCTCGGTCAGATTGTTCTGTGCGGTTCTATGTGTACCCATACTATTTCAGGAATTTCAGTTTGAGAAGAAACAATATTATTGGGAATGAAACAGCATGTAAACTCAAAAGTCTAGTCGTTTCTCAATACATTATTTATAGATTATGCTTTAAATAAATAAAATCGTATATAAACTTTATCTCTTCCCAGGTAAAGCCGGATAGTAGAGCGGAAAAAGCCGGCATCCGCATCGGTGACAAAATCAAGCGGATCAACGACATCGATACCTCAACGCTCACTATCCAGGAGGCGCATGAGATCATAATCGAATCCGGAGTTCATCTCAAGATCGCTGTCACTGCGTAAGTTCAAACACAAATAATTAAATTACCCTCTTCCTCTACCTGCTCCTCCTCCTCCTCGTGCTAATAATACCAAAGAAATATAGGGGAAAAAATAAACATTATAACTTTAAGAGGTAACGAGGTAACGAGGGGACAAGGTCATAGACTTGGTGGACTGGTCTTATCTTTCTTGTCTTCTAATGTTAGTTTCATCAACGTAAGCTGACATTGTCTTTTATTTTTAAGGCCTGAAGATGAAGAAGACTCCTACTTCTGCTACCAAGATCCTACTGTAAGTACTCTTGTCTTATTACATAATTACTATTGGTTGCTGCGCACTTTTTTCATAAATGAATGGCGCTTTCTTTTGTAAATTGTAATTACTTTTTTGCATCTTTAAAGTAACCCTTTATTTAATGGCATGTCTACGCCCACACACACACAAGCACGCAAACAAAGGTAAAGATCAGAAAAAACACGTTTCATTACCACATTGCTTATTATATAACGTAGTTACTTCTATAAGTGTGTGTTTGGAGATACAGAACATAGATCTATTTTTTTAGTACAGTCTCCAAGAAGTTAACTTTTGGTTATACGTTTAACAACACACTTTCAATAATAAACTGGCGTAATCAGTAAATTACCATAACTGGGACTTTTATTAAATCAATAAAAAGTACGAAATAAAACTAATACATCAATTTTAAAAGGCATATTGCTATGTACGTTTTTTAAATCTGTCACATTGAAGTCTAGGAGGTGTTTGCTGCAGTTGCTAACAAAATATACGTCAAATTGACGCCTCAATCAAGATAAAATTATTGTTAACGATGGATTTTCAAAGGATCTCAGAAAGGAGAACTCATCACGGTCATTAAAGCGATATTTTATATCCTTAACTTTGAAGGGAGTTATAAACTTTCATGAAGCTAATATTGAACGTTGGCAGTTGCTAATTAATGTATTAAACGTAGAATAATTCATATCCGAAAATTGGAACAGTCGAGAATCGTGAAGGCGTGACAGTTTTGCGAATGGCTTTTCTACGAATATTGCCCACGCTGTTGTCTTATGAAAGAGATCATTATGTATAACATATAACATAAAAATGGTGTTGTGAAGGCGTTGAAGGATAACTAAAAAGCATGTAAATTTAGTTACAGCCTACACTGGTTTTGATAAATTTATTAGGTAGGTAGGTATAATGTTTTCTTGTATGCTTTTTGTATGAAATAAATATAAACTCCCAATGTGTAACAATTGCGAAAACCTAAGAACTTAATTTCCACTTTGTTAGAAAATAATAGAGTTGTTTATTTCATATTATCAATGTCACAATATTACAATTTTATGATACAATCATAAAATGTAAAAGACAATCTTATTAAAGGTTAATAAGATTGTCACTAAAATAAACAATAATAATGACTATAAAATTAAAAAATAGTATAATAGTATAACTAAAAAAACAAATTAACTTGTAATATTGCACAAATATAACAACATTAAACATAAAAATAAAATTAAAATTACTTTGAAAGGTGTAATACCTCTGCAATGTACAATTCATAATCTAATAAAAAGAATTTCAACCGGGTATAAAAAAAACATTTCGTCGTTTGTAAAGCTTTTTAGATTTGCAAGTAGATGTTCGTAGAATTTTTAGTTACGACCATAGTATAAAGTCCTACGGGATTCTCTTGTGGAGTAAAGCGGAAGGCATTCAAACCATTTTTGTATTGCAAAAACGAGTGATTCGTTCTGTGTGCCGTTTAAACTCCCGTGTTTCTCAGAGAAAAGTTTAATGAGACTGGTATGATGACTGGGGCATCACAGTACATTTACTGTAATATTTCGTATGTCCGTAAAAATATATATATAAATCATTAAGAAAGCAGATGTCCATAATATTAACCTTATAGAACTAAGTCCAAACTCATGGTATCACGATTTCGTTTAACTGGTAAATGATTCTATTATGATGAAGTGTATAATATTTTACAATATAATTCGGGAGCATATTATTAAGATTATCATTTCCTAAGTTTATTTTTTTATTTTATTATTTGGAAGATTTACAAATCTCCATAAGTAGTACAGAAAATAGGTTATTAAGATCTTAAAACCTGTATTAAAATTATTTTAATTGAAAACTACGTGTTAGATAAAGATGTAGGGAAAGACGGCATGACTCTAGATTCGACACCAATTTGATTCAAAGTGTATTGTTTTTAAGTTTATTTGAAACGAGCAATTCCTAGAGTTTCTTGCTCGTTCTTCTCAGGGAAAGAACAGTGAATTTATTTTACCAATGGAATAAATACTTATTGGTTTTAAATTTGGCGGATTTCTCTCGGATAGGTAACAAGTTATACGTTCCAGGTTAGTTTCAAAACCAATACCAAAATTTCGTCACCCAACAAGCATATAAATTGGAGCATCGGTATGCGACCTGTAAATTACGCCACCGGTGGTTCAGTATCACAAAAAAATATTTTATATAATAAGCCTATAATTAAAGTGATTAACAATCCCAAAAAGACGTCGGAGTCGGTGCCAATGAGACGAATAGCCTCGATTTGTCACCCGCAAATAGACAGTCACGAGTCGCCACTCCTCTTAATTTGATTACTGATTGGCAGCGTCATTGTGACAGCCACACATCTCATTCACGGCGGGCGTGTGGATTCTTTTGTTGGTAATAAATAACAATATGATGCATAAAATAAGGTTTTATTGTGACTCCAATTCCTACCCTTGGTATAGTAAAGCAACATGTGATAATACGTCATAAATGTTTTTAACAAATTCATAAAAATATAAGAACTACATGACACAAATTACTAATTAACGTATAATTTTCTAGCTCTCGTATTTAAGCACAAATACTTTTTTTATGATACCATGTGACATGGCGGACAAGTCGTGTACATGGTGAAAAGCTACGGCATTATTATTAAATCGCAAATATCTGTGGGTCACCATGAGACCAGCATCGTTGCCTCTCAAAACCGGACCACAGTCATGATCATATTACTGCTTGGCTACAGGCCATAGGAGTCTAACTACCTCAAGTTATAATTACAGCAGAAGACTTTCTTGTGAAAGATTTTGTTCAGGGAAGTACTGTCATCTTACCTATTTCTGCCGCCAAGCAAGTAATGTCAGCATTTCTGTGTTCCGGTTTTGAAGGGTTAAGGGTACTGGTGAAATTACAGGCACAAGGGACTTGTCAACGTATGTCTCAGGGTGTCGGGCGCTGTGGCAGTGCCTCTCAGATCATTGCGGTTTAAATTTGAAACTGTTGCGACAGGCGTGCCGCTTACATGCAAAGTATCGTGTAAGAAATAAGGCCGTGACACACAGGGCTAAGAGCGTTTTCTATAACGGAACCTTAAATTTTACTCCAATAAATTATGATTAACGGGATCTAATAATTCTATGTCAGACTATTACAGTTCAATTTGCGAGGCATTGTTGAACATAAATAATTACACTGTTCATAAATCTTATATTATTTGGAATATTTGTTGAAACCACGTATTCATATACACCCCGTACCTTACACAACATAACACCCGAACTAAATCAAAATATAGCAATAACTCGTTTACAATCCATTAAGGGCAACAATAGAAGAACAGCGTCTAGACAAATGGCCGCAATAAGATATTTCATTGTGTGTTATCATTCCCTTACATTACGGCTCTTATAGAAAACATTCTGGTAAATGCTTTTTAAGCCTGTTCTAAAACGAATTGTCTTTTTTAAAATGAATATACTTATTGTTGACACAAATATCGAACAAACACAAAGAAAAATTAACCACTACTGTTGCCTCAACGTGGCTACCGAGCTACGGAACAAACCAGCAGATCTTATAAATTTCTCTAGGTGGTTGTTGCGAATTTTTGTAATGGTTTATAAAGGGTTTTTTTTGCCGTACCGCCACCTCAACTTAACCTTACATAATTCTGCCGCAAAGTAATAATGGTAGCATTACTGCGTTCCGGTTTTGAAAGGTAAGGGTGCTGGTGCAAGCAGTGTCGCTTGTCACAAAACATTTTATAGAAAATATTTTCTACGTGTCAACATCTGTACAAGTTGTGGTTTCATAAATAAATGAATAATGTATCGAGTTTTTCGTATATTTATCGCGTACATAATCGCGTATATTTGTTTTTCAAACAAACCAATTTCGGCCCTTTGACATATTTCAGTTTTTTGTTGACCATGGACCTGTAAAAAAAGTTTCATTCCTGAACGAATTACGATTTATATAAATAGGAGAGTTGAAAAGGTTTATTAATGGAAGTGCATGACTTAAAAAGATTGAAGAGAGGTTTGTTAGAATCGTGTAAAGTCAAAAGGCGTGTATACCCTACATATGATGTCTGTAGTTTTTAATATTGTTAATATTCGCGTCGATATCGTCCAAATTTACTCGAATTATAGGCGACGAAGAGGTCTCATCACGCCTTGAACCTCTGCAACTGCGTAGAGATGTTGCATCGCTTAGCGCCTTTTACCGCATGTACCATGGTGAGTGCTCTGAAGAGCTGTTCA
>NW_020653774.1:718723-742845 GCF_003589595.1 Hyposmocoma kahamanoa
CATTTGCCAGAATGGAAAAATAGGTGAATTACAACAACATTTAATTTTTTTGTGTGTTAACAATGAAGTGTGTTGTCTATCTATCTATCCTTAAAAATAAAACTATTTTTATGGACCTAAATTACGTATATTTAATGTTTTAAGCAAACCAACATTTCGGGCTCCTATCTGGACCTAATGTCACTATGGACCCGACCGACTGAGTTAGATTTTAGATTTAGATTTATTTTATTATCTTGCAAACTTTACATTATTATATACAACATATTGTATTACAAGAATCGTTACAAATAGTAATAAATGTTACATTTCAAAAAATTACAAATATCCAGTACAAGTTTTGTACAACGTAATTTTAACATAGTCAATGTAGTTATGTGAAATAATGTAGGAACATATTATTAAAATAGTTTCATTCCAACATATTAAATAATAATTATGTCAATATAATGATTGTATGCATAAAGTTTATGTAATTTATTCATTTCTTTAAAATAATATCTATACCTAATAATCTATAAATTACAACATATATTGCAAGTTAGTTTTAGCCTTCAGACAGTTGTCTTAATTTTTTTACGATAACCAGTTACGGGACGAACAATCGTGCTCTGGGGTGTCGTGCCCAATGGGCTGGAATCGCTTACCCTTTGAATAGCCAAGTTCATTGTTTGGCGAAAGCATGAAGAATATAGAAAGTATGCCAGCCACCTGATCCATGAAATTGGTTTAAAACGCAATTCTTTACAACTGACAACCCAAAGCTCGAAGTCTACCCAACTCAGATCAAGTTCACTTGCTAAACTCGATAAAGTTGTTTATTGACGGATGGATCCGGCGAAGGCTGCGGTATAAATAATGTAGTTAGGATTATACACCTGGTGGTAAGCGACGCACCTGCTCATAACAGTAGCAGTGCCACTCAGAGTTTAAAATAGCAAAGATCTGAGAAGCACCACCTTGAGACATAAGTTGATGTGTCTATAATTTCACCAGCACCCTTACCCTGTAAAATCGAAACGCAGTAATGCTCACGATACTGCTTGGCCGCAGAAATAGGTAAGATGGCACTACTTCCATGAACAAAATCTTTCACATGGAGTTCAGTGGCCTGTCGCTTCAATAGATACAGAAAGCGGGGCTGTTGGATACGGCACGTATCGTTCGCCGGTACTTAAACTTAGGTCCCTGAGGAACACCGCATCTCCTATTTAAAAATATACCTTTAAGGTCATGGATGAAGCCTTAATTGAATTATATTTTTATATTTCACGAATCGAAATAGTTTAATTATAATAGTCATTACATATTTTGGTACTGCAGTGCCTCTGCAATGTTTGCTCTATCCCATACAAGCTGCTTTAATGCGGTCTTGCGGAGAAAGGTAGCATCTTTGGTTAGTAGGCTCCGGGGTAGTGGCAACAGCATTCTGAGAGTTGTTGCAAACGACCACAGAGCGCCTGTACTGAGGCATCTCGTACGGACAATGATTCCGCACGAGATGCCTCGTAAGTACATGACATTTTAGTTTCTAAGTAATTTATAATTATAATTTCATACTAACAATAGTCTATAAGTTTGTTCCTTTATTTTTTTACTAACACCAATGGATCCTGTTATCTGAGAAAATAAATAATTTGAATTTGAATTTGAATATTTAGCATTAAAGTAAAAAAAAAAATATTTGGACGTATTGGTTAGACGGTAGTGGTAGCCTAGTAAGAGGCTATAACTGTCGCTTTTTGATATTGCAAATTCAAGCTTCATTAATAAAAATGGAGGTAAATTACTTTGCTAATCTGCGAACCCAGTGTATGGTTAAATCGTGGAAAATAGCTGTGCCTATGTTGAATGTTTTTTTTTAATGAATTTTACCACACTCTCACCGTATAAAATATATACACAAACATAACTATAGCTGCAAACACATGCATATATAAATACATATAATTCAGGCCTTTTTCCCATCGGGGTAGGCATAGACAACAGTCTTGCTCAAACTTGCTAAAGTCCTGACACATATACTTCGCCTCGTCAACAGGAATCAGTGCTTTCATACACGCTCGTCGGTTAAGGGTATTCTTGACCTGGCCCTTCTTTAGGATGGCCTTAATTGGTCATGATAACTTCGCCTTGGTCAGCCCTTACCACACTCACCCTATAAACCTGTTTCGTCAATCTGCTTTCATTAATTTTCTCTACATGTCCGAACCATCTAAGCATCCTTTTCTACAAACACCAACACCAAAAAGACACCCGACACGTGTTTCGCCTCTTTACGAGGCGTGCTCAGGAGTTGTTGATAGTTCGACACTCGGCCGAAGAAATTCTACGGTTTGCGGATAATGGATTTCTAC
This sequence comes from Hyposmocoma kahamanoa, assembly GCF_003589595.1. NCBI lineage: Eukaryota > Metazoa > Arthropoda > Insecta > Lepidoptera > Cosmopterigidae > Hyposmocoma > Hyposmocoma kahamanoa. The sequence goes on from NW_020653774.1 coordinate 721,081, forward strand.
AAAGTAACGCCTGAAACTATTAATTATCCTAAAGCTTCGTTTTATCTATTAAAGTGCATTTTGAATGGGGAACTATAAATTGTTTTGTGTATCGATGTCTTGATGATTGTTCTGCTCCACTAAGCTAAATTTGATACCAAGTGAATACGGGGAGCTTTTTAATGTCATAAGGATTTCCAGCAGATACCCCGTGTAACTTTTTTTTGAAGCACGTGAAATGTCCATGAACATTATTTTTAGATCTGACCGGGAAAAAGCCTTATGCGATTTGACAGCATGTAGAACAAAAATATTGGGTTCTACTGGAGGTGTTGAAGTAGTAAAGGGGTCCATTTTATTGATTGTAGCTGGAGCAGGGCTACGATAGCGACGAGGAGCGGAGAAGAGAGGAGGAGAAGGCGCGTAAGCGACGCATCCACTGCAAAGTTGTAAGTTACAATATAATAATAATATTGTTCCACACCAATTGTCTGGTCTCAAACTAAGAAATACCCTGCCTGTCTTCTTTTTCCTGTACTGTCTTCTTCTTTTTCCTTTCCTTATCCCACGTTAGGTGGGATCGGCACAACATGTATTTTTCTTCCACTCTCCCCTATCAGCCGTCATTTATATACTCACACCTTTCTTGTCAATGTCATCTTTCACTCAATGCATCCATCTTTTCTTTGGTCTGCCTTTTCTCTTAAATCCTTACTTCAAATACCCTGTACTATACCTGAACTAATTTAGAAAAGTTCATTTCTTAAATAGGTCGTACCAGAAATCGAACCCGGCCCTTCTCATCCAGCGCCCATAGTGTAAACAATTGGGCCACCGAAGTCTCTAAGTGGAAATTCGATATACAAACGCATTTTTCAAAATTTAATTTGAGGCATACCGAAGGGCCATAATCTCTGCTTACCTTAATAGACGATAAGCATAGCGGTACGTATGTATGTAATTTATTATAGATTTCATATAATATAGCATTTTTTTTTTGTAGGAACAACTGAAGTTATGATTCCAATATGCTAGAATTTTTATATTAAATCATAATCTTTTTACGTTTAAATTTACTTTCAATGGGCGCAGCTGGCACTGTAGTCTCAAGATTGCGTTGTGATTTGTAGACCAAGAAATAAAATATCAGTTTTAACTCATTTATTATTCGCGTCGCAAAATCTAATTTCGGTTTTTGTTGCAATCGTAACCGAAAACTTACGCTCTGAAACAAATATTAAACTATCTTCGTTTGCGTTATACGAGAGTTGCTAATGAGTATGTAAACATTGCACCACATAAAAACTAACAGCGCATTGTTACTGTCGTTCCAGAATTCGAACTGGAGCCTGCAGTGGCCGTGGGTGAGCAAACGGAGGGTTATTTGGCACGAGTCCAACTGCTACCTGGTACCCAGCAAGTACGAGGAGAAACATAGGTAAACATCACAAGAAGGTAATCATTGCTCATTCATTTCGTTCATAATAAATATTGGTGAAGTAGCCTCCCAGTTTTTGGTTGTTATTCTAAAAAGAGATAAGAGACCGTTGTGACGTGGAAGAAGACGTAGTAATGAAGTTAGAAAAGAGATGCTTAAGTGATTGAGACATATGCAGAGGATAAGTGAAAGAATAAATAAATATAAATATATAAATAAATATTAGACAACATCATATACGTTGCTTTGATCTTAAAGTAAGTAGCTTTGTTTAATGGAAATCGGAAACAGCGACGGTACCACAAACACCAGGACACGAGACAATATAGAAAAGTTAGTTTTCTACAATGACTCGGCCAGGGATCGAACCCGGGACTTTAGACATGGCGACACCATGAAAACCGGTGTGCAAGCTACTCTACCACGAAAGTCGTTCCGACGAGAGTGTGTGATTAATGCGAGTTGATGATGCGAAAGATGGGGAAGACAGAGATCTCTGCCTACCACTGTGGGGAAAAGGCGTAAAGTGTATGATTGTATGTTTTAAAAGTTTGTTTGTTATCTTCACATGAGCGTCTACATTTTATTGATGCAAACTTGGTTCATTTATGAAATCCGATATACAAACAGAAAGAAAACTGACAAATTACAGCGTGGAAATATCTACATTGGTGTATTTTAGCTATTTCGACAGTTTGATGAGATGAGTCAATGGAATATGTTAAGCTTTTATGAGTAGTAACGGAAACGTAATACTTACCAATACAATGCACAAAAATAAAATGGCTTTTGTCGGCAAAAAAAAAAGACAAAAAGTCTGGAACTAGGTCCGCGTTGGAATACAAAATTGGTTAATTACGAAGTTAAAGGTTATTGTAGAACAAATACTCTATGCAAAAGTGTGTTATAGAACATTTGCTTATTTGTCGGACAAAAATCAACGGAAGCGATTCATTTTGCATTTTTCAGTTATTTCTAAACGATAATAATAAACAACAATCTATTTTAAGAGTTTTGAAAACTTTTTACTCATTCTTTTATAAGTACGTTTTGATTATTTTGAGTGAATTTGTTTGTCTAAAACATCTATATAATTATTTACTATAGAGTTTTTTAATGTTTGTATATGTATAACGTGTCTATCTACATATAACGACATTTTGTGATCCGTGCGACCGTACTATGGACGCTTAATAATGAAGTCTCGGGTTCGATTCCTGGTCGAAAGAATTTTGAAAACTAACTCTTTGAAACTGATGAGTTTGTTACTTAAGCACTAATAGTACAGTGATTGTCGTGGTTGTTTGATACATTATTAAGATTATTTTCATTTCAGAGACAAATTTCCTCCAATACAAAACGGTCCAAAGCAACAAGACGACATCGTGCTTGATCCCATTAAAGGGAAAAATTCCAACGCCCCTACAACCAACAGTATTCCCGTCAACGTACCCAACGGAACTGATATACATTCAAATGGTATTAAAGAGAACGACACTTTGGTGAATGAAATTATTGAGAAACCTGAAATGAACGGCATGCTTCAAATTCCTGAAGCAGACAACGAAGATGAAGAAGTTTCTCAAAGCAGTGAAATGGTAACTTCTAATAGTGAAGAATTAGTTTCACAGAACGGTGAACTTTCCAAAAGTGAAGAATACAATGACATTAGTGAAGAGAAATTAAATGAAGACACTGAAGGCGTAATTGACGAGGTCTTGAATGAAGTTCTTAAAGAAGATGGAGGAAACACAACAAATAATGAAGAAGATAGTATAATAGATAGTATTTTAAGTAACAATGAAGAATTTGTTACGCATAATTCAGAATCTATCGATGAAAGATAGATTTTAGTTGCTATAAAAATAATATTTTACATTTATCATTTCATTCCTGCCTCATTTTATACTACTTCATTTTGATATTGACTCTTTAGAGTTTTGGTCAAGTAATATGAAGGTGTTCTTATAAAAGACCATTAAAGTTTTCAAGCAGCTTCATTGCTTTTTATTAATAGTTTCATTGCCGGTATGATCATCAAAAACAGTTTATGAAAGCATCAAATACAGAAAGTACATTTGAAATTGCTTGTTGGTTGGGGTAACAATTGACTCGACCAGACCTGAAGCAAATCTAGAGGTTTGGGAATTCAAAGAGTTATAACAGAATCCTTTAAAGCGAGATATTTGTGTCGCAAAAAATATACGATACACCTAAGGATATTGTCCAAAGAACGTGCTAAAAAAGGGTAAAATAAAAGTCCAAAATGAATTATTTAAGAATGAAATATCTAACTTTGTACATAATTTTAATGTTGAGATATTTCTGTGTATGTACTACAGAGAACCTGCTAAATTTTGATATTTTACCGAAGCCCTATTAGTTAATAAATTCACATTTATCCCAAAATTTGCAAACTGATCAATGACATCCGCTGCCCCGTCGCAATAGGGCGCTTGTCGACGTCGGATCTGTGTCGATTTTACTCCGTCTGTTCTTGTATGACCTTGAAGATGAGTTCCGCAGTCTCTTTCTTACACTGTTATCGTGCGGAATATTACGCTTTAGTATCAAGATGTCTGTATATACATTTAAGGGTCGGAATTGTCCGGAAACAATACACTATGCCTAATATGCTCAGTTTGTTACAATACATATAGTCTACACGCAGTTCTCAGGTATACTATGTTATTAAATTGCTTTAACAATACAGCGAGGACATTGTGTATGACACTTTAGTCGATAACGACGCTCTTAACGTTGTATTCATGTGTCATATAAACTGTTTGAGTAATAATATTAAATGTGTACTGTAAAATACTTCTGTGCTATCATTTTTTTGTCAGACCATTTATTTTGTGTTATATAAAACTGTGTCATTATTTTTATAATTTCATCGCCTTTGTAAATATATACTTTTTAATAACGTACCTTTTTTTAGTAACTCTCTCTCGTTCTTTGAGGTACCCTCTTAAGCTTAAATAATGTGTTCGATGAACTTCGATGACTATGCTATGCTGGAAGAAAGAAAAGAATGGAAATGGCATCAAGCTACATTTGTATCAAAACCTAAACGTAAAAAACGTAATCTTACAATAAGATAACATTATTTTGATTGGTTATAAATTATCAAACGAAAATAGACAATAATAAAAAACTTTTGGTAAAAAGAATTGAAACCTATTTGGATCTAATAAGGTTTTATTATTACTAGTCACAAAAAAAATTAAAAATCCTATGAACATAAACTTCTTGGAACAAAATCAAAAAGTTGACAATGTACAGATAGGGATGTGACATTTAATTGATATCGATATTATGTTTCATAACCAGCGGAATATTGAACTAGGCATTGTTTTATAATTTGCTATAATTAGGGTTAACTACGGAGTATATGGAAACGGCATTTAAAGCAATTTCTTCGAGAACTAGCTTAGCTAACTTTTACATTCACATATTTGTTACCAAATACGCATAAGGTTTTACTACATGCAAATATTAATTGATATTAGATACGCAGGCGTGTGCGTATACGTAGCGACGTGCTACAATCACAGCATTGATGATTTATTATACTGTCATCGTACTTTCACTAACCTACTACATTTCAAGTCAATCCGATCACTTTGAAGGGTTGAAATATTAAAACACAGTCATCGTAAAAATCTTTGTTCTCCCTGAAATATGATATATTTGATCGACAATTACCTCTTCCTGAACTGATTGAACATGACTACATCTATAGCGTCGACGAGCTTGTCAAGAAAAATGAAGATATTTATTTCCGAAGGCGAAGAAGCGAATCATTTGTTTCATGAAAACTTGACAAAAAATAACTGACAATGCTTCAGAAATGTTTTCACATTTAGATGTGGTTTATAATTTGTGAAGACGACTCTGAGTTTCAAGTCATATATTACCCGATTAACCAAATGATTCATTTCTTAATGAATTGTTCGGTTGTTATTCATATGTGTATAATTTAATGTGATGTCATAAAATGCCTATAGCAAAATTTGTTATACAGTATGATGTACATAATCATACTTTAAAATTGACTTTCTACTAATTCAAATTAAAGAGAAATAATTTTTTGAAATAGTTTTTCGGCCCTGGTGTAAAGTCCTATTTTTCGAGATACGACAAGATCGCTTTCCGGCGTCGAAATGGTGCTACATTTAGTATGTACCCAGCTTTTACTGCCAGTTGCTTCAGCCCATTTCTCTTTTAAAAAGGATCCGGCGGGAAACTAAAAAAAATCAATACAAAAACTGCAAATGTAAATCTTGCCTGTGACAAAAATAAGAACTAAAGCGGACGAAGGTGACAAATAATAAGCAAGTAGTGAAATAGGAATCATGTAGATAAGGGAAAGAAAATCTCCAATGACATAAAGTCTTCATTATATACTCCACGAGCTTACGTGCATTGTAAAATTATCGATACTGTGCCTCTTCTATCTATATTTCCTTTTTTTTCCATTAATATATCGTTTTTACTTAGATTTCAAATTTTAAAAAAATGCGGGTGTTAGGACCAAACATTTAAGTAATCTAAACGATCAAAATTGTTAGCTTTTAAACACCTGCAAATAATTTATGTTTACACATTGGTACCGCTAAAATAAAAAAACTTGAACCAAAACCGGATTTCTAAATACAGAGTTTCTACATATCGATAATTTGATTACAACACGCGGACACAGTACCAAGTGTAATACGACGCTAGTGCAAGCAATTCATTGAGCGTCATTCAAATTGTTCATTTGACGGCGGCGATGGCTAGCAACCAATGTATATTGTTATTACCGGGTTGCAAGAAAATAGTTTTGTTTCGAAATTATAGTATTGTATTGTTCAAAATATTAGAAACAGACACAGAGTTTTAGTACTTACCGATGAAATGAAATCACTCCGGAAGTATTTTTTAAACTTTGGCTTCTCACGCGACTTGATATAATGGCACAATTCGCGCCGACGACAGACGCGCTGTTGACACTCATATCACCGTCTGATCATAAGCTAGGTAACGCGGACCTCGCCCACTAACCAGTCTATTATGAGTATTTATGTGGTCTGTGCAAAAAATACAGTCGAATTGAGAACCTCCTTGTCTTGAAGTCGAGTAAAATAGTTATAAAATTAGACGAGACAAATGGGTGCTATTCCTGATTACGGCTATACTTCTCAGTCCAATTATGATGGTCTACAAAATAAATAACAGATGAAGATCTCATTCATACGTCCCACTACTGGAAGGCGCGTTGTATTAGCGTTGGCAACCGTTGGTTGTGTAATGTGCAACAGGAAGTAAGTGTACCTACAGCTCCGGTACCTATATGGAAAATAGGGAGGGCTCTGTACGTGCCCCCGGCGCCTTTCACCCGAGGCACTAACCTCTTGAGAACCGGGTGAAGTCAGTGACAACCCTGTATACCACTGGCTGATCTGGGATCAGACCTGGGATTCATTGAAATTGGACCATTGTATTGAAATCCGCTTGTCAAAGAAGGTTCACAACCCAACCCGCGTTAGAACAGCCACTCTCTTTGAGGAGACTCGTTTCCAACAGTGGGTCAGCACCATATGTTTCTACATTAGTCTTGATTATAGTGACCCTCCCGATCGAACCTTAGGGTACACTATAACCTTTGCGTGCACAGGAAACTTCTCAGTTAAGGGTCTGATCCCAGATCAGCCAGTGGTATACAGAATGGTCCTTAATCGAGAGGTATATACATACGTATCTTAATAGTTAAGGCCCTATGTACACGCTTCCATAGGGATCCGAACCATCGGCATCTTAATTAAGAAACAACCGTTCTTCCATTAGGCTGCCATCCCTCGACGTCTTACATAAACAACTTCGAAAAACTTACTCACTCGTGTTGCATAAGAAGTGTTTCGAGAATCTGGCGTCTGAAATAGGCGAGCGTGCGCGGAATCCTATCCCGTAATCGCCGTTTGTGAGATCCACGTACATCTGATAGCTGACAACGACTTTTCCTTTGTGAATTGGTTTCAGCTTTCAATAGAGATGAATGAGAAAAGGTCTATTGAAATTGGTAGTTACTACTATTGTTGGGTAATTTTCCGAAAAATTTTAAATAGTGGAAACTTCCCGAAAAATTGGAAAACCTGGAAATATATAATTTTGAAGGCTCAATATGTTCTACGTTTAGAAATATCTTTTGAATTTTTGTTTAGCGTCAATTTTAAAATAAACTTATACAGTTATAAGCCACTTACAAAAAATAATGGCGCAATCATTTTCGTTCAGTAACTTCAACTTTTGACAGGAGTCAACGTCAAATGTGGAAAAATATCCGAAAAATTATTTAATCTCCTGATAAATATGATTTTTTCAAAATGGAATTTTTTTAATGACTCAACACTAGTTACTACTGTGATCACTGTACATTGAAAAAGAAAATTGATTTTAATAAATTTAGCCTAAAAAGATTCTTTGTAGAACCAATCACAACGAGACTAAATTAGTTATTTAAAATTGTAACTTCAATCATTGTGCTCAGGCGGGTAGGCTGAGATGGAAAAAAAAAACGTTAAGGGAAATACTGTCACCTAACCTATTTCTACCGCCAAGAAGTAACGTGAACATAGATATGGTCACGTTACTTCTTGTGGTGAACCTGAAGGCACATGGGACTTGGCAGGTTCCAGATCTTTGCGATTGAATGCTCAGAATGGCACTGCAACTGTTATGGACAGGTGTGTCGCTTACCACCAGAAGAAAAAATATTTTTTCCACATAATTAAGTTTTATTGAATGTAAGGATATTTCACCTCCACGATATTCCATTATTTTTTTACGAAATTACTCTACTAGTTTGTAATAATTTATTAAACGAAGATTGAACGCTTTGAAAAAAATCACTTCTATCCGGTTGGATTCGAACCAACGTCTAGCAAAGCTTAGTTGTCATGGCGTCTGCCACGGTTTGCTAGAAGACGTTGGTTCGAATCCAACCGGATCTTAATGATTTTTTTCTAAGTGTTCCTTTTTAATAACAGTGGTGCCAAATTAGGCTAAAAAAGTGATCGGCGACAGTGATTACAAACTTGATTGGGGATGTTGTGGGGAATAGAGTTGTAAAACAACTCATTTGGGGGTTTTTCGTGTTCCTACGTGTGGGGAGTTGAGTCTAGATCTTTGCGATTTAAAGCTCTGAGTGGCACTGCAACTGTTACTGGTAGGCGCGTTGCTTACCACCAGACGCACGACTATTCATCCCGTTAATTGGTCACTAAAAAAATCTACGATTTTCGAGGGTGTACCGTCATAATTATAGTCATAGAAAATTATAGTAATGTAACTTTATAACCTTTTAAAAAATGTCTAATATATTTACAAAGTGTACGGGTGAAGGAAGTGAAAAAAGATAGAAAAGGCTCCATATAGGCAGTGTAGTGCGTCTAGCATATTCTTCGTGAATAGAGTAGATGATTTTTTTGTCATAATACGTAAAAGACATTGGTTTTTTCTAACGAAAGTGAGTGAATCCACTAACTAATTAATTCTTAATTGTACCTTAAATTCAATTTTATTTGATTTAATTCATAATTAATTAATAATAATAATTTTCTGCTAACAAAATGTAATAGAAATGTAATGTAACGTTAAATTATCAATGAATTTGTACCTAATTTGAAAATAATTAACTACATTTAATTTTTAATTTATTAAAGGTCGTGCTGAACTGAATGGCGGCTAATGTCTTTGTTTAATCTCAATAGCCGTTCGTTGTGATAAATATGAGTCCGCGCGGCCGTCCTTTGTTGTGGCCGTTAGTTAAATTTAAAGCCCTACCCAAATAGGAAATACTAGCGAAGACAACGAAAAAAAGAAACGAGTCAAATACGTTGAAAATTGTTGTCGGACATCACAATTGTTTTTATCATCACTAACTATTCATATATAAAGTTGCTTACACATAAACATACTACTGAATACTGGGCTCCTCTAAGAGAGGGAACGCCCGTGTGGCGTCGCTCTTAATTGACAACTCTCATGTCGGTACACTTAATTTCACCAGCATCCTTACCCTTCAACAGCTAAACGCAGTAATGCTAACATTACTGCTTGGCGGCAGAAATAGGTAAGGTGGCAGTACTTCCCTGGACGAAATCTTTCACAAGGAGCTCTACTTTGGCAAGACAATTGCACGAATCTCTTAAAAATTCATAGCCAAACATGGACTTACAATTATATGGACGTCGGGTCCGCGCTAAAAAGTGTCCGAACTTATAGGGCAAAATTAGACAGTACTGCGATGACATTACAATTTAAATTCAACGTTTTAGCTTTTTCATATTCCTTTACATGTCACTACGTTTAAATAGGTTGACTTGGAACATTTTTTTCGTGGTTTTTGTATTAGACCCGTCGTCCATTTATTTGTAAGTCAATGTAGCCAAAACAATATATGTAAAAGTAAAACTGAAGGTGAACTTTTCAATTTCAATTTCAATTTCAATTGTTTATTGCATATCACATTACAAATTTCAGATGGAACATTAATTGATGGTAGACGCCCTCCAAGGGCACAGCAACATCTGAGAGCTAAATTCATGAATCTCACTATTTAATTATATTAAATTATTACGTTACAATATAATATCATAACATTAAATTATTATATCACATTATTACATTGCATTATTCTTAATTAGTAATGGAAAGTATACTTTAAACAATACATTAATTTCAATAATTATTAATAAGAGATGTCGAAGTATTTTTATTTGTATTATTGTGATTTGTCATCATACGTCTCGTCAAAAAATTCATGTAAGTCATAATTAATTAATTAATCATTTATTAACAAGAAATACCTTTAGTTCTTTAGTAAATTGTGTAAGTCTTGGTGGTTATAAATTCTAATTAACATGGTGTGCGGGCCAGACGTAACTAATTTCATTTTGGAGAAAGGTACTCTAAGCTTCTTTAAGTTTCTGTTATTTCGTTTGCCGTTCGTTAGACGTGAATAAAACTGTGGGTGCTTCCTAACAAATTTACATGACTCGAGAATGTAGAGAGAAGTAACGGTCAGTATTTCACACTTAACGAAATGAGGTCTACAAGATTCCATTTGGTCTATATTCGTTATTATCCTTATACACTTTTTTTGCAGTATGAACACCTTATCCACATCACAGGAATTTCCCCACAAAATAACACCATACGATAGCATATATAGATTTTAAGACTTTCGTGGTTATTCACTAAATGATTATCACTAGTATCAGGTTTCTTACAACGTATGACTTCTTTTTATTTTCCCGCATTTTTCGCGCATTCAGCATTGAATGCGCGTGTGCATAATAAGCCGCAAGGGCGATCCTATAGTCTGTTACACGTTTGAGGTGTTGAAGTGCATAAATAAAAGAATATAGTTTATTTAGTATTTTTTGTATATGTTCTTTCCAATTCAAATGTGTATCCAGATCTATTCCTAGCAATGTAGCAGAATTTACAGTTTCTATTTTAGTATTTCTATATTTATACGATATTTGCAACGCTGATTTTTGATAGGGTTTGAATTGGATGATTTTAGTTTTGTTGAGGTTAAGTTGCAAATTGTTTATACCTAGCCAGTTTACAATTTTATCTAATGTTAAATTTAGTTTTATTCCTAGATCTCTAATATTAGAGCAAGTGATTTAGAAATGTCATCAGCGAAGGGGACACATAGATCGTCCAGTATATTTGGGAGATTATTTATATAAATGAGAAACAGAATGCGTCCCAAAACGCTACTTTGTGGGATAGAGCCAGTCGCAAGAGCTCTATCAGATCTTGTTTGTGTGATTTTGCCCGTCTCAAAGTCAGTATTTTCGATTTCTACATATTAAAATCAGTTAATTGGATAACATTTGAACCAGTTGTAAGTTACGCCCCTAATTCCAGTTTGGTATAATTTATGCAACAAGACTTCGTGACAAACTCTGTCATATGCTTTACTCATATCGAGTAAGAGCCCAACTGCAAATTATTTGTTACTGATTGCTTCTAATGTGTTTTTTACGTATCTATAAATGGCTAATGTGGTGGAGTGATTCTTTCTAAATCAAAATTCAAAAATTCTAACTTTTTCATAAAAGGAATACAGGCGTTTCATCATAGCTGATTCGAATATTTTAGCAGACGTTGGTAGTAGAGCAATGGGACGGTACTTGGTACTTGGTACTTGGTGCAACGGGCTGGTATCCGCAACTCGACGACAAAGCGCCTATTTTGCGTGTGGTGGGTGCAGGGTCCTACTCGTGCCACCCAAGCTCCTCCAGGAATCTCAGCAGCCTCCTTGGTTTGCTGAAGACTTCGGGGAGCGACCTTGGCACTCCAAGGTATTTTGCCCTGTAGTTGGTCACGCCGGAGCACTGAAGTAGGATGTGCGCAGCCGTTTCCTCCCCCTCCATGCACGCTCTGCATAGAGGGCTGTCTGTGATATCTAAATTGAAAAGGTGTTTATTGTATGGACCATGACCCGTTAGGGCGGCAGTTAGAGTGCGAAGCTCTTGCCTTTTAAGTTTAATTATTGTTCGAGATAGACTGGCATTGAGCGTTGGGAGTGCTTCCCTCGCCTGTCTACAAACCGTAAGGGTGGTCCATGTATTATTATGTGAAGATTTTGTACCTTTGTGTATAGTTGTTCTGGACCATTGGCAGGGGAGGGACACTATCGGTTCTGGTCCTACATCGTCCGTCTCCGACCCTTTCCTGGCTAGTTCATCTGCTGCGTCATTGCCACGTGAGCCGCTGTGTCCTTTAATCCACTGAAGAGTTACGTGGTTTTGTATACATACCTCCATGAGTGCTTGATGGCATTCGTAAATGGGACGGTAATTATTAATATCTGTAGTTTCTCCCTTTTTATGGACAGGTTTAATAACTGATATTTTGAGAGAGAAGAAACGATTGATTTACTAGTGTATTGTACGGGACTATTGATAAACCAAATCAGCGCATTTCTTTATCCATATAGGGGGCAGTTCATCAATACCATATTTTTTTTTATTTTTAGGTTTTTTTATTATGCAATTAATTTCTTAAGGTTTTACCGGGCTTAGAAAAAAGGTATTTTCTATAGTATTTGTCAAAAATGTTCTAAGTAAATTATCAGGAGAATTGCCGGTAGAACCATCGCCAATAGAAGAAAAGAAAGAGTTAAACGTGTTAGCAACTAGCTTAGGGTCACATATGTTATACTTGTTTGCGTCTAGCGACAAAGAATTTTAAAATAAGCCCTGTTTCTGGAAGACACATTACTGCTGACAGCGACGACGTCTTCAAGATAGATTACCTCGTACGATGGAACTATTCTTTTCGTAATGTTGAGGTTTACATGGTGTAACTTAAAATTAACTGTAGTTACAATGTAAAAGAATACGTTTATTTACCAGAATACGGTACTAAATTGGATAAATTGTATTTAACCTGCAATTTATTGTTAATTCTATATGCCTCGTTACTACAGAAGCAATGTGTCAAAAACTTTTGTTATTGAAAAATACAGTTCTTGTCGGAATTTAATTTATATCTAGTTTTACATTTGAATTCAAATTGCCGAAACCGGGACTAAGATCCGACATGCTCGGGTAACGAAGCTGAAATGGAGGTGTGCAGAATATATTGCGATGGCCAGGAATTAACTAATAACGAAAAAACGTGCTGTATGGCACAAACTAAGGCAAACCTATGCCCAGCAGTGGGTGTATTCGGGCTATGGATGATATTTTATAGATAACTCTATTTATTTGTCTCTACATTACACTCTTAGTAAATAAAAAAAAACACTGGCACTACATATTGTAAATGGCATATAATAAGTACTATTGTTTGATAAACTCCGTCTTGTAAAATTTTATTAACATATACAAGAGTGTTATCAATACAAATAATTATACAAAATACCACGTCATAGTCTCTCAGTTATTATAATTTTTATTAAACTGCTGGCACCGCAGGTCTATTTTTAAGAGAAATATATGTAAATAATTACTGTTTCATGTATGACTGTTTGTTGTCACAAATAAAAACAAATGTATATAAATGAGTACACAGATATATTTATTTATTTCTTGGCACAACTACAGAATACAAGTCAATATTGATAAAAATTAAACATAATGCATGGCAAACAGAAAGTAAATCTGCATTCCATTAACAGCTACACACAACGTTATCATATTATTGAACATAGCAGAAAAAAAAGATTAAACAAAGACAATTTAAAAATACATAACAGGATAAATTATAAGCTAAATGGCTTGCTACTACAAAACAACCTAATTACGAAAGTAACGGTTTAAAAAACCAAAAAAAATTGTACGTTGTTTTTGTTAACGTTATTTTAACATGTATGATAATATATATTTTTTAAAGTAAATGGACTTGTGTCTTGGCTATTACCTTGCCCTGGAGCAAAGATCTTGATCTGGGTCTTCAATGGAACGGGTTCGCGAAGAAATTGCGTATCCAGTCGCACCTCAAAGATATTCTGGTTTTATGTGCTCGGAAACGCAGACGCAGGCAGGGAATTTAATGTACTTAAAGTTTATCTCAATAGACCTTCACAAATACTAGTCAATAACGCCCATACTCAACATGGCACCGCACTAGGGAAAACCTGTGTCGCAGGTGCCATGGACACACACATAGACAACCACAAATTACACCCAAACTCACAAGAGAAATAAATGTAGGCCATACAAATATTTCTCTCGGCCCGGGAAGCGAACTGGGACGCATGGTGGTGAATCGAATTTGGGACTTCTGCGTGGCAGTCATGGTAACCGTTCGGCCACGGAGGCAGTGGCGATGCGATGGATTTTTTTAAGTGTCTTACGTATTAATAGAAGAAAGATTCAAGGCGTACAGGGAGTTAAACTTGCGTGACTGAATTATACAGTAGTTGAATCTATGTCGTAAGAACGTCTTAGAAAAAGCTTAGCAAATGACAGAATGGCCTCTATTACACCAACTAGCGCTCAGCTTTTAAATAAAAAAGGGAAAGAGAGAGAACCATAATCTCTGGATTATTAAACTATTAGACCCACCAGTGAATTCTATTTTAGTCAGTGGCTGTACTCGACCTTTTCCCCAAGTAACATGTTATACTTAGCACTTACCAACTTTCACATGAGCGTACCTTACCTAATGTAAGGCTTTTTCGGAATTATAAATTATTGTTATTACCATCATTTAAATTATTCCGTCAAAGAACAGCTTTTAGTCATTAACGACGTGGAAAAAATTACAAAACAGGGTCGGTATTAGATGGCGAAGGATTGTCGCTCTATCATACGTTGTGTAGCAGCTATCAAACGTACCAGAATGTCAAATCTACTTCCGAAATTCAGGCACGTCTTAGAGCAAGCAAAACTAACGACCTTACACTACGAATCAGCACGTACCAATTGAGTATAAATAAGTTTCTTAACCAAAACATATCCTGTCATCTACCAACCAACGACTCAATTATATCACCATGGCGCAGCGGTAACAACTAACACCCTTTCACCTGCGTCATGGTACAGTTGTAATTTATATCTATAACAAATAAAATTGCAATTACATTAACTAAACTAACGGATAATTCACATGTTTGTGAGTCTTTCTACGGAAATTACGCGCCAGAACCCCTGGCAACCCGATCACTCACTACGGCCGCGGGCGCAGGCGGTGTCGGCGAGCAACTACCCTCGTTTGCTTTATTCTTATTAAAGTCATACGTAGGATTACATTTTTTCTTTCACACTCATAGCCCCGCACTAGGGAAACCCTGTATCGTGGGTGCCATAGACACACACAAACAGACAACCACAAATTGCATCCAAAGTCACGAGAGAAGTAAATGTAGACCATACAAATATGTCTCTCGGCCCGGGAATCGAACCCGAGACCTCTGTGTGGCACTTCAGTAAGATATCCGTTCGGCCACGGAGGCAGTTAACTAGGCACTACACTAACAACGGCACTTTCTAAAGTCTCATCAACACTAACCACTGTTTTCCAGTCTGGGGGTACCGACCATCCACGGTCACGATTGAAATTTGAAAGACGACCAATCTCGACAGCTTCACGTACTTTCCGCGAAATGAAATGCTTTTCTCTCGCCAGTACGTTTCTGTTAATATAGTTAATATGTTTGAGTCTCACGGTGGCTCTCTATTTAGAACTGGAATTACTTTAGAAGTGGAAACACGAGCAAACATTAAAATAAAAAGGTTTCATTCACGGTACATTCCCCACTAAAAGCCCCTTTGGGTGAGATTCGCGGTTGGAAATTTCGCTTGTAAGTTCAGGTTTAATATATTCGTATGGGTCGTTTCCGTGTCGTTTCGATGTCGTTAACTCTAAGATCGCTCGGGGCGAGCTTTCCTTGAACCCCTTATCGTTAAGGCTTGCCGATTGCCTTGAAATTTGCTCCATAAACGTTCGATGTTTAAGAGTACAATCTTGCGAGCGCGCATTATAGGAAGGAAGCTTCATTCTATTTTGCAATCTGACCAATCAAACTCAGAAGACATAGTAATAACTTTTTGTTATAATAACTAAGCAACGGGAAGAACAATTAGTGCGCCTGATAGTAAGGGACACATGGACGGGCGTCCATGTATGACAAGTCGATAACTTGACCCGTAGCTCAATTGGTAAGAGCAGTACTACGGTGCAGTAAGGTCGTGGGTTCAAGTCCTATCGGGTCGAAAAAGATTTTCCATGTGTTCGATTTTTGAATTTATTAATAATCGTAATAAAATGGTAAAGTAGTTCGAAAAATGTCGTTTACCTTGTTTGTAGTATATTGTTATACAGCATCGAATAATTTTTTATAGTCTCCATGTATAAAGTGGCTGCGTTACCGTTAAATAGTACAATGTAAGCAAGCATGCGATGCGATCACGGTGGAGCTGAAACTTTGGGAGTACGAGCTTATTTTCTGGGGACTTTTTGTTTAATCCCGACTTTATAGACGCCTCCAGCATATGAGTTGGTTTGTTCAATATGTTATTTAGAACTTTAGTACGTGTTTTTAAGTCCCGTCACTTGGTATTATAAAAAAAAGTACAGGTGAAAGGAAAAGTCTATTTTTGTTTTTAATTCAAAGTTTCTCATCAATCTCATGGAATATTCCAAATTTTAGAATTTGTAATTGTTAATACAAAAATCATACTAAGAAAAACTTCTTCAATCCGGCTGGATTCGGACCAGCACCTTCGACATACCGTGCCTGACGCTCTCCCAACTGAGCTGCGGTACAAACCATCTTACGAATACTTTTATGTGCTCGTTGCAGATCTTTGTTTTTTGTTTTTAACGACTACTTAGCCATAGCGCCATCTGTGAGAAATCTATAAAAGGTTTTCCTCGCTTAGCCAGGTTCGTTTACAGCTACTAGCGGCTGACTAGAGATGTCACTTTAATTGAACTATTAAAATGAAAATCAAACTAAAATAATTGAATATAATGGTAGTAAAACACCGTCTTATTCGATAAATTTAATGTTAGCATTTAATTAATTTACCAACTTAGCATCCGCTTTTGCCAATTAGCATCGCTCGCGGTATAGCGGCTTAGTGAAGAAGAGGTTGAATTATTGAAGCATCGTTGTGGCGGGTGTGGCCAGCACAAGCGGCGTGTCCGCGCTCAAACGTAATATATGCAGGCGAGCGCAGAGCTACGAATGACAGACGTTCTTAATAATAATAAAAAAATTAAATTTTATATCAGACCTTGACAAATTTATGTCAATGATCACATAAACGCTATGTGTAAAATATAATAAATAATAAAAATATTTATTTACTTTAAGTTAGGCCTAGGTTATATTTCAAAGTTCAAAACTATTTTTAAGTGAATATATAAACTTGTGCTAAGAGTCTCACTCTTCCACCTTTACGTGTCTATGTAATTGTTTTTACGTAGCAGTGATTTAAAATTAGATGATTATAGTGAGTGTGTCTGTGTGCGTGTACGGAATAGTAACAAAGTACAAATGCAACGTTTTTGGTGAACAGTCGATTAAACGGATTATCCAGGTATATTATAAAAAGATTCAGTTATTTTATCAACTCTATTGTAGATATAGGCAGATTGTTACATCATAATGAAAATATCACCTTCAAATTTAGGGCTATACTCGTATATACTATGTGTCCATAGGGTATCCAGAAAATACGTTTTCCACACAACACTGAAGGCGTACTTACTTGGGCTTGAGGCATCTAATTTATTTAGTACATTTATAATAATGACCTCTGAAAACTAAATATAGGAGTGGTGGATGGAGACAAACCAATGTTCCGGGATATTTACAGGTCCATGTTGAAATGTCTATTCGTATGTTCACAAATTGTAGTATAATATTATTAAAATAATCAACATTGTAATTGTATTGTCATTGTTATGGTTTATTTTGGTTTCGCTCGTCAGTAAAGCGTAGTTAAGTCCTTATTCAATAATCTTTTTCCGAGTGGCCTATGTTGAACAGTGGAATGTTACAGTTTCTTGAGATCTTGGAGGGTAATGGTACTTAACCACAATAGCCAAGACATACAGTAATATAAATATAAAAATTTGAAAACCGAAATCATGTTCGTAGCTACTACAGCCTCCACAAATTTCGTAGCTATACGTAGCAAGTCGTCTTAAAGAATTTAATGCCAGTATTTTAGCCTGTACCATAATATATTGTTTTGTAACTCGACATAACCGGTCTTAGTGAGGCGTAGAATTCTATTTATGGCAGCCGTTTTATCACGTCTGATAATTTATTATGAGTAATTTTTACCAGCTATATCATTCGTAGCTCTACGTAGCGAGACGTCGTAGCGTTTTCGTAGAGCATTAGAACGTTGGAGGGTACATTAGTCGGTAGCTATCTCCGGAGCGACATGCCTCAGTGGACGTTTCCTAACAGCGGTTACACACGCGCGACTGACTTTAAGCAGCGATGCAAACGCTGCAAATGCATACACTTGTGGTTTATAAGCGATTGCATCGATGCAGTCGCGCGTTCGTAACGATGCAATCGCGCGTTTGCAAAGTCGCCATGTGTAACTCTCAGTCTGATAATGGTCCTGTACCGTACCAGAACCTCAGTGTAGAAACTGTTAGTATGTATCTAGTTTGCATATTATTTTATATAGTCTAGAATCTTTGTAGCAAAGTTAAAGAAATAGAGAATGTAAATTTGTATTGTCTAAGGGTACAAGAGATTTGACTCTATTTTTAGAATTTTTAACACTCGGCAGGTCGTTGGTTAGTACTAGGGGGAGCTAGATTCTCGGTAAAATCAGTTTAAGAAACGAACTTTTCAAAATTGGTCTGGTTGAGCTTAGGTTAGTAGAGTCCCGGCGTGAAATTCTCGGCTTGAGACCAGGAAATTGAATCGTGCTCTGGCCATTCTTGTTACTTATTTTTTTGTTCTTTCATATACCTCTCTGATATTTATAAATATCAATCCATATCAAGATGTCTGTAAAACTAATCTAAATACTTCATTATTTCCATTACACATCCCACAACTGAGTTAGACGCTGCGGTCGGGTTGCTAAATATACAAGTGTACCAGTGTTATATTACACGGTCAGACGAGTTAAAGGAACTCGCTAATTGATAAAACTCAACAAAGCATAAAACTTTTTAAGTAAAATAAATTCCTTTCTCCGAGCTAAATTCTATTTCGTTTAATTCACAAAAAATAGAACAACTCAAATATCAAAGCGATCCGAAGTCGAACTCTTGTCGATTTCACATTTTGCGTTTAATAGAAAACTGGGTATTTAAAATGAATATAGGACATCTAACAATGGCCTATGTTCAGAACTTGCTCTACGTATTACCTCTTTTCGAAGGTGTAGTATAGAGTGATTGCAAAAGCTTGATACAGTAAGTATATAGTACACGTAATGCATGCTAATAGCATAGTATAATAAGAGCAAATCCATCCTGTTCAGTGCGTAAATGCCTACGCATTGCTCGGAGTGTAAGGTTGTTACATTATTACAATTGTAAAGACAATTTGAAAAAATTAGAGGTGTTCATCACAGTATTGTCGTGCTATATTGAAATAACCTTTGTCAAATGTAGTATCTGCTTACGTATTGATATTTTTATACCAGCATCGCGGATTGTTATACCGATTGTGAGGGTATGATTATGAAATAGAAATGAAATGCTGAACAATTCTGAATGTGAGGCGTTATTGTTCAAACAACTCTTAACACAACGATAAGCACGACTACTATTTGATGGTAACGACGGTGACGTTACTAGACTACATTTTGAATCACTGATAACGTAATACGTGTTGCGGCGCATAAACGTTTTATATTTTTGAACCAAATAAAAAAAATAGGGGTTTTCTATTCGAGTACATTTCTTTTTTTTTCTATGTATCTTACGCGATAATTTGTGAACAGATTTTTATGATTACTTTTTGTTGGAAATAAGGTACCTCAGTATTAGTCCCATTTATATTTGAAGACAATATTCCATCTTTAAGGGTTGCAAACTAGGCGATGAATCCGGTTTCGCGCGCGTTCCGGTAACCGATTTCAATAACACTTAGCAAATATACGTAATTCCACGAACGTTTGCGGTCGGTTTGTTTAGTACTTTGTACTGATATTATTGTATATAGAGTATAGTTGAACAGAATTCGGTTTAAATTAAACAAAAAAATATTAATTCTAACATTGGTATTAATTAATTCTCAATCGACAATTACGCAAATATTTGCGCGAATATTGGCGAGCTACCCTTGTCGAACTTCATGTCGGTGTTCAAAATCTAACATAAGTTGTAGTTCCGTATCCAAGGGATTTATGGTGTTTCTGTTATAATAGTTACTCCCATAAATCTTTAAAGGACAGACCTGTCAGATCTCGGCGGTTTAAATCCCTGAATCTATAGTTTATTTCTAAGTTATGTACAATTTTGTAATATAAAGTTTATTTACGTTTACCATGATATTCATTTATTTTTCATCACCACTGGTTCGAATCCAGCCGGATCGAATTAATTTTTCTCTGTGTTCGATCTTTGTATTAATAATTACGTACATTTGTGAATGTGTAGTAGCAATTTTAGTAGCAGTAGCTTCTTGTGAAAGAGTACCTCCAGGGAAGTAATGCCACTTTACCTATTTCTGCCGCCAAGCAGTAATGTGAGCATTACTGCATTCGTCCGTTTTGAAGGGTAAGGGTGTTGGCGAAATTACAGGCACATGCGACTTGTGGTGAAAGACCTTGTGTTTTAAAGTTCTGAGTGGCACTGCAACTATTATGGACAGACTTATTTGTCTCGTCACTTGGTATCATAAAAAAGCAATAACTTATGTTAAATTAAGATGAAGGTTCACAACTATATGTAAAATGGGAAAGCGTGGTTTTCTTTTTATCGTCAGCCAACGAACGCGTCTGTGGCCGCCATTAAATCCTCAATAGTGCAAGGTTACGATGCGAGATGGGCCATCAGTTGTATTGCACCAGAAAAACCAGGTTCTGTCGTTTCTCCGGTCAACATGAGTCTATTTAAAGACTTCCAGATCGACCATGGCAATTTGTGTTCAGGAGAAGGGTCCTTAAAAGGCGAGACAAAGGTAGGTGCTTTTTCGTGCCAAACGTTGCACCTCGCCTGTGTTGGCTCAATGCTCAGAGAATCGACAAATTTGACGAAACTTTTAAGACTCCTTAGTCTCTGTTGCACTGTGAAATGATCCTGCACAAAAGCCGAGTGTCGATAGCCATTTTGGCTCTTTTGCAAGAGCACGCTATAATCTTGCGGGTGTCTAGCGGAGTTATTCCAGGCAGTGGGTATAGCAATCTTACCGGGTTTGGCATAAGACAACCAGTTATAATCCGACTGGTCCCGTGCGTGATGAGCTATGGCCGAAACCC
Source organism: Hyposmocoma kahamanoa (assembly GCF_003589595.1). Taxonomy (NCBI): domain Eukaryota; kingdom Metazoa; phylum Arthropoda; class Insecta; order Lepidoptera; family Cosmopterigidae; genus Hyposmocoma; species Hyposmocoma kahamanoa. The sequence goes on from NW_020653774.1 coordinate 742,420, forward strand.
ATGCCTGGCAATGGAATGCATAATGGGTTAAGGATGACGATAACTATATCTTGACCATGAACTTAAAGCATAAATATATCAAAAATCTCTGTCGAGTCATCACGCAACTTACCGCAATACACGTTACTTTTTTGTACTCACAAGGTCATATTTCATAAAGGCAGTCACATTTGACGAAGGTAAGGGCGGACAGAGAAGGTTTATCTTTTCCTGAAGAGTGGTGCGAAAATACTAAAGCTGATATTAAGCCACAACACGTTTGACTTAGATATTACTGAGCGGGTTCATAGTAGCCATCAAATTGAGTGATGCTGACGAGTTTATTTGTTTTCGACGTTTCTTTGAATGGGGCTTCGGCGCTTCTATAACCTTTCTTGTCTTTTTAAATTATTTCCCTTAAGGAAAAGGCAAAGGTTTAAAACTATA
>NW_020653774.1:747845-770883 GCF_003589595.1 Hyposmocoma kahamanoa
GAATGACCGACTGATAATACTTACGTAAGTATTGGTATTTTTTGTTTATCAGTTACTTTATAATATATTATTTCTCATACTGACTTTTGCTCTCGTTGCCTGAGATTGGCAGGCAGAGATCTATTTTAGAGATTAGGTCACGTTTGTATAATTACTATTTGTTTTGTATTTTTGACTCTTAAAGCGATTAATCGTATATCTACAATGAATAGTATTCTTTAAAAAAAGATTAAGTATAGATACCGAGAGGGCGTGTTTATTCCGATCGATTGGTTGGATCCCGGCCAAAGCTAAACTAGCCGGAGGTATGCCTTATTTATAGACCTGTCGACTGTCATTTGTTTAAATTAGTTCATTGTTAAATACCGACAGATCTTTGAAGAAGCCGGTAAAGTGTGCTCGGATATCGCTTTCATTTATTGCGTTATTCTACTTAATACGTAGACGTTAATGATTCGCCTTATTTGTATTGAGGTCGTCTTAATTGTTTACATTGTTTCATTATTGGTTTTAATAAGGGCGTCAATTGCTGCTTAGACATAAGCCTTTGAAGACGTAATAAGGTGTCGACCACAGTTTTCAGCTCGCATCAACAGTGCAGCCATATAGTATAGCGTTGTTTGTTAGTTAATAACACTTGGACTCTCTAACATCCATCCATCTTAGACTATTCCTTTATTTTTCTATCCTCTAAGGTTTCCATAGTCTAAGCTATTGACACGGTCGACCAGTCAACGTCATAGACATTTTTTTATTTCGATTCTGTTGTGGTTCGTTAGATTCGCGTCTCTGGAGTTTTGCTATTTGTGTTTTTGATGTATTTATTTTTAGTTTTAGAAGAAAATAAAAACAAATCCGATATCCCAAGCAAAGTGGGAGGTTAAGTACCGTCAGGGGTATAAACTTGATAGTGCCATTACTGCACACGAGTGACATTAAAATTATGCATATGGGTAAGCGTGTTTTATTAAACGTAAAACGCTCTCCCCTCCCGCTTTGTCAACGGCGGCAATAGCCATTATATGGTTTATGACTACCCACTTTTTCCTGCGATCGCCGCCGGCGGCGGTGGGTGGTGGCGAGCGAGTTTAATTCCACTAAGGTCGTGTTTAAATAATCCCGAAAAGTACTTTCAAGTTTGAACGTTGAAATCCATTTAATTTACTGAAATTCATTATTTCAGCACTACACACAGAAAGTTCCGATTTTTTTTACTGTAACATTTATTAACATTTATTCTGCAATTCTTATACATAAGAATTTTTTTTTTCGTACCAAAATTGCGTATATTTGTCTTTACAAACAAACCAACATTTCGGGCCATTCACAGGACGCCGATTCAGAACTCTTCGATATTTCAACCGAATCGTTCGAATTGAAGGGCGCTTTTCGACTTATTAAGAACATTCCAATTAAACGTTCAATTCTCGGCTACTCTCGATCTCCGTCAGACATCCGTCCGAAACAATTACTGTCAAATTGTTGCATCTACCGTGTGTAGGCTTTCATATTGGGCCGGTGAAAAAGTTTTTGCATTTAATAATTAAGTCGCAAAACAAACACTTTACTTAAAATTTTATTTATACCTTGACAAGGTCATAAAGAATTCCTTTAATAAACGTTTTTTGAAGAATATTTGGAATATTAATTAGTTGTACTAGCTTTTTGCATTCTTTTTATTACACTTACATTTTCTTCCTTTGTAAATCTATAGTTGATTTTACACGTAGAATTTTAAGGTGAACTTCTAAAAATTCTTTTAACAAGTTTAATAACAGTAATCTGCCAGATAACCAATTACTTAGTCTCAAATAGGTCTAGGAGTTTTCTTATGGGTACCAGAGCAACGGTGTTCAATCTGGGGTGGTTCCCAGAACATCCAGTCCAAAATCAATTTAGAAAAGTTCATTTCCCAATTTGGTCCTACCGGGAATCGAACCCGAGACTACTTCATCCAGTGTCGTCGTATAATCTGTTGGGACACCGAGGTCGTGTAAGTGTCATGAAACAGCGAATATATGGTTTATGTGTTAGTATATAACCAGAAATAGAGACGAAATGTCATTTAGTTTGTTTGAAAACTATTTTGACATATCATTACGGTGACAGCTGCGCTCCCATTGGCCAGCAATGAATTTGAAACAATTGACGGGTGTCGTCAATTGTTTCACTTCAAATCGACCACTTTAACTTGAGCTTTGCTATAATGGACGAAATTGAAAAATTACATATTTAATATTTAATTACCGATAAAATGTGATTCCGTTTGTTTTGCAATTAGACGTTTTGCTGTTTTTCCCACACCACCGAATGGAACAGGCCCGATGTTATCTTTATTACAATAAATACAGAATATTTTTGGAATATACGGAGACGTACACACAGGTCAGTTGTTGGCGCTGTACTATTTCAGTTTTCTAATTTGTGAAATCAGTGCAAAGGAGAGTTGATATTTAAAAGTGATATAAGGTCCATTTGCCTGATGAGTTGCCAGTGATGGATGGCCCTTATTTCGTCTCAATTTCTTGTTTTATACTCAATGATGTGCTTAGGCATAATAGATACGAAGAGACACATATGTAGAGGCACTTTAAGAAGAAGAAGAAGAATACTCACCTCTAAAGTACCTATACAACTATATAATTTTAACAGTAATTGACGTGAAGTTTTACAATTAGAAAATGAAGGTAATTTGTAATCCAAGGGTACAATCTTTTCGTTTCGAGATTTTTGATGGCAGTGACAACGGATAGAACAAACGTAAAGTGGGTGATAGACGTACGAGTGTATACGCGTACTTGTGGCTCGACGACTTTTTTTACTCATGTGTCACCCTAAGTACGCGAATTTTAAAACTGCGCGCAAGTCCATCAGCCATCAAACATGTTTGAAATCTTGCTCGTAGCCCGCCTCGGCTCGCATCTGTCAGCGTCGCGAGTCACGACCCGCCATTTGGTTTCAAATGAAATAGCTTCTATCATGCAGGTATCTTGTTTAGCTATTATAGGTGTAACTATGTGCAGAAGTTCTTCGTACAACGATTCGGGCATTCTTAAATAATTACGAAAGTCTTCCTTTTCTTCACGTAACTCTCTTACTAAGTTTACATGTGATAAATGCTCTGTTTTTAACCGACTTCAAAAAAGGAGGAGGTTCTCAATTCGACTGTATGTTCTTTTATTTTGTGTTTTTTTTTCTTTTTTTTGTATGTATGTTACGCGATAACTCCGGTATTTGTGAACCGATTTTCATGATTCTTTTTTTGTTGGAAAGGGGGTACTTCCATAGTGGTCCCATTTCATTTTGAAGAAAATCATCCACCTCAAAGGGTGGCTGTTCACGCATGAAGATTCACTTACTTAACTTAATTACTTTTAGCAATTATTTAGTTGATTTTGCTATTTCTCCAGTTCAAGGCGTTTTTGTCTCGATATACTTTGAGTAGTGTCGTAGTGAGAACCTATTTTTATTATCTCCAATATCAAGTCCTGTATAGTGGCAAACTAGGGGATATTTCAATGAAACTTAGCAAATAGACGTAATTACACGTACTTTTGAGGTCGGTTTTTTTAGTACTCTGTACTGTGATTATCGTAAGTTAGTTCTTCACCCACACTCGCCGATTTTGTCTTCTTTTTTAGTTTTCAAAATATTATATGACATTATTCCCAAATAACACAAGACCTCCTCCGCGAACGACATCGCGTAACATTATAAGCTAATCTGTCGTGTGTCGCCGACGTCGAGCTGAGTAAGAACGCAAACTTTAAAACCGCGATTTTTAACCTCGTACGTCTATCACCCACTTAAGAATAGTGAAGAGAAAGAGAATTCGAGAACGATTCAAAATTTGAAAAATACGTGGCCAGGAACCAGAAAAGAGGATGATAAATAGGTGGGATGTCGACAAAGGAGGTCAGCGTCCTCACACAGTCTTTCACTAGATACATTACAACAACAACACTGAGTACAATTTTAAACTTAAAGGTTTTTGAAAAAAAAAACAATGTAGAAAGAAAATAAAAAAATACAAAGAAGATATCAGTACGTTAACTTACTAGTATTAGTCCGCGGAGACCGGTTAACGCCGATAACGTATCTATTGCCCAATATGCCCATCGTATAATCCAGATAGACGAGAAACTGGTGACTTGAGACTTAGTTTACTTCTTATCTTCTAGATATAAAAATTATAAACCTAATTTGTCGGTATTAGCGCGTTGAGGCTCTACAACCGAAGTTCAATGCCATTAAAGAACAAAACCAGGAGAGCTCATCAACAACTATTGCGAATTCAATAGACCGATCCTCCATTCGACTGGCATCTTGAAATGTGTGTAGGCACGTAGAAATTACCACAAGAATGTGGTGCCTGGCCATGGAAAGATGATGGCACACTGAGACATCTAACATTGAAAGTAACTAATATAATTAACAAAATAAGGAGGTTTTCTTTATATTTGTTTTGTTGGAATTTTCTTTTTTTTGTATGTATGTGTGTGTGTGTTACGCGATAACTCCGGAATTCGTGAATCGATTTCGATGATTCTTTTTTTGTTGATAAGAGGATACCTCGGTAGTGGTCTCATTTAAATTTGAAGAAAGCATTCCCCTCTAAGGATGGCAAACTAGGGGTAATCGATTTCAATAAAACTTGGCAAATAGATGTAAAATACCTAGAGGTCGGTTTTTTAGTACTGTTTACTGAGATTATCTATTATGTAGTTCCTGTGGCTACACGACTACGATTAAAAACTTATTAATTTAGGATTTCCAATAAATATCTACGTACAAAAGTCAAAATATTACGACGAAAACGGCCAAGACCACTGGGGATCGTTGATCGTAGTCTATGTCGACGAAGGTAATGCTCCATTTGTGTCGAAGTATATCTTATTGCCAACTTCGTGTGTATACTCGGCAAATAGACTGTGATGACGTAAAGGACTTTCTATATTTATGTACTTGTTAGCTTACCACAGTAATAAATATTCTGACTTATATTCTATAAAGAATTATTCATTGTCCTTCCACTTACTTTTATGACACTAATAAGGATGGGAAGAAGAAGTTGTGTGCTTGGTGGTAAGTGACACACATGCCTGTCCATAACAGTCGCAGTGCCACTCAGAGCTTTAAATCGCAAAGATTCGAGGGGCACTCTTGACAAGTCCCATGTGCCAGTAATTTCATCAGCACCTTCACCCTTTAAAACCGGAACATAGTAATGCTCACATCACCGTTTGGCGGCTGAAATATGTCGCCTTATTTTCTCAATCTCGTATCCTAAAGCACAAAGTTACCGAAATGCAAAATGTGGATTGTATATATAAATTTAGCAGGCTGATTTCACATCATATTTCCTTCATATTCACAGACTGGTTTTTGACTTTTTTCGACTCTTTATGAGATACGAGTTTGAGAAAGTAAGGCACCGAATAAGTAAAGTGGAAATACTTCCCTGGAGGAATTCTTTTACGAGTACAAGGAACTCTACTGCTAGGTGCTATATTTATTGGGGTGCACGAAAAGAGCTTTCCTTCTTGCCTTCTTGTACGTCTAGCGCACCAATCGGGGCAACAGTCGGCGAGTACGTTACGTCGATTGGCATGCCATATATGCCCTCGGTACGTTATGAAGAAGAAGAAGATTGGCAACACTCAGTCAGTCAGTACCTGTAGCCCCTTTCTCAGCACTCATCATGTACTGGTCCACTACGTAATGACATTCACTGTCACTCTGTCTATTGGTGGAAATGGCATGAAAATCCGTTCAGTAGTTTTTGAGGTTATCGTATGTATACATAAAATGAACGAAAGCGATTTAGGAAGATCATTGTTAACGATGCGGTGCATTGCGGCCCGCCAGGACGTGAGCCTCTAAAATATTTGAGTACTTTAAGTTATTTGTTGTTATCATCAGTGAATTTTTTGTCACGATTAGCTGGCCGCCCTAGGCCCGGACCTACTAGGCTTTAGGGCAAATCCGCCACTGACTAGCGCCCCACTAAAGCGAGGGAAATATATTCCACAAACATTGAGTGATACTGACGGCAGCCGTGTTCAGAGCAGTGCATATTTTTTATAAATATTTTTAGATACATAGTCTTACTTTATTATGTTGGAATTAATGGTTTCAATTTGTGGGACTGTAGTGCTTGTTCCTGGAAAGTCATACACAGAATTATGAATAGTAATTGTTGTATCACTGGTACCTGAATAAATAGTGTTTTGTTTGTTCAAAATATTTGTTATTACTTTATTTTAGAGTTGAAGAGTCCCAATATCGAAAATTGTCTTAACTCCTGTGTATCATCAGCCTTAATTAATTATGACCGATGAATAGTCACGAATTAGCCGTCGATAAAGCCGTTGAAAGCCGAAGTGCGTGTTCGAGCCGACCGGAGCAGTGTGTTTTAACTATATTGTTATATATACGTCTCTAATCAAGTTGATTGTTCACGGACTTAAATAGTATAGCTCTATTTAAGTCCGCTCAGAATAAAATGGTCAATTTCAGTCACATTGTCCGTGCTGTGCCATTATTCGTTATTTCTGATATATTTATTTATTATTCTGTGAAGAAATATTTGTTTATCGAGTAGCTAGATTTTCGCAATTGTTACACATAAGCAATGAATTCAATGAGTTGAAGTGACAACACGAAGTGAGCAGGTAGAAAAACAGTAGGAAAAATATGGAATATCGAACATACCATACAAAGATTACTTGTAAAATAGGCCAGAGTGTTTATAATTAAAATGCTATAAGGCGATTAACACACTGAACCGCGCGAAATTGCGTTTTTTAACGTTGTACTGAAGTACCTCAGTTTGTATGGAAAACACGCGCCGTCGAACACACTGACAACGCTTCTCCGGCGCGGAGGGGCGCGGCAAACCGCAGGGTTATGGCACACTGCGCTCTGCACTATCGCTCAGATTTTTAATTAATTTGTGTCTATTCCAGTAATTGTCGTTTTGATTTTCCCTAACAAATAATCAAAGGATTCAGTTGACATACGAGTACGTGTGTAGTTGAAAAATCAATCTTCATATTTTCTTAAACCTTTGAAATGTAGTTGAATGTTATCTTCGGTGTGTTTTAATTTGAGTAAACAGAAACCAAATCGACAGGATAACTGCGGCGTCCCGAGTGGGTTCTGTGTTATTAACCATTATTGTCAAAGAAGGATCTCTGCTACATGTACAATCACAGATTAAACTGCGCGTTGACGCAGATCTGCATCTCCGCCACCGCGCGCGTGATTACGCGTCTCGCGCACCGTCGCGGAGCGCGGATCAATGTATTAATCGCCTTAAAACCAAAGAAGTTTAACACCTTCCCGTAATATAAACACCCTGTATACATATACAATGTACAAGTAATAGTCATATCAAAGTAAACTGCACACAAAACAACAAATAAAATGAACACACTTTACTTTGACACATTTAAAGAGGCACCTTATGTATACATGAACTGTACACACTTTAATAATAACCTTTAACTGCCTCCGTGGCCGCAGAGGTCCCAGGTTTGATTCCCGGGCCGGGAGAAATATTTGTATGGCCTACATTTATTTCTCTTGTGAGTTTGGGTGTAATTTGTGGTTGTCTGTGTGTCCATGGCAGCCGCGACGCAGGGTTTCCCTAGTGCGGGGCTATGTCGAGTGTGTGCGTTATTTTATAAAAAAAAGTGGAGTAATGTCAATAAACTTAAAAAATCAATAAAATGTTTAAAACCGTAAAACTCCTTCGTAAAAATCCATCTGGCTTGATCAGCCCAATCCATTTGCGGCCTTTAATTTTTAACCATTAGTTTACAACAAGAGTGTTTTTAAAGTTATTTTAAAATATTTGGTGAGCCAACAGATTAATAGATCAAGTTGTCATGTTATGGTGGGCCACTGCTGCAAGTACACAAGCTATCAAGATTTCCATTAAAAATTGATCTTTCTGTTATTATATCGAAAGTTTGTACACCCAAATGTTAGGCCGCGTACAAAATGTAATTATTTCTCTCAACAGAAACTGATAGTATACTTTTTTACCATGTCAAGTGATACGACAAACAAGTCGTGCGTAGTAAGGCTCACATTACTGTTTAACGGCAGAAGTAGGTAAAGTAACAGTACCTCTCTGGACGAACTCTTTTACAAGCTATTTACTGCTACTAAATTGTAATACTACCCATTACTATAGGACGTTACACTTGCAGCATTAATTTCTTCAACATCAATATCGAGCTTTTTACACGCTCCACTACTGGGGACGGATCTCTAATAAGAGGGTGTCCACACTGAGCCAATGCGGGTTGGGGGCTTTATTTGTTTTCCGAGGGTTGTGAACCTTCTTCAACGTGCAGGTTTCACCACGATGTTTTCCTTTACCGAAAAGTTCATAGTGTTTCGAATTATTATTATAATATAATTATATATTAGCGTTGAATTTCGAATAAAATTTTGCATATAAATTGGTACGAAGCCCGGATTCAAACCCAAGGTCTCTGCTTGAGAGGCGGTAGGTGAAAATATTAGGCTGTCATACTTACTTACTTCGGTGGCACTTGGACGCAAAGAGGGTCTTGGCCTCCGACATCAGATTCTGCCGCTCCTCCAGCCACTAGCACCGAGGTCCTTGAGATCTTTCAGAGCTTCATCGCTCTACCTGAGGCGTCCGACCGGTCGTCCTCCTTTCCGTAGTCCGAGCCAGCCGAGTCTCGCAGCTTTTGTTTCTCCCACAATATTGGGCCCGGACATTAGATATTCAATCTGAAGGTTCTTCCTTGCCCTCCAGCTTCCACCCATTAGGCTACCATAGCTTTTATAATATCATTTTCTTACCTTACAGCAATAATTAAGACTACCGACACGAGACAACTTTCCTTTCTTTCTTTCTTCTACTTTTTCTCAGGCTCCAGCTGAAACTAGCGCTGACTCTCTGTCCATAATTAAGCTAACGTGACTGGTCTTCCAAGTTCCTTAATAGTCGAATAAATGTTTCTTTCTTTCTTTCTCGCCTGATCATTATTCTCTACTCATTATTATTAGTGGAATACTTTACTTGTGTAGTTACACGAGAATAGTTACAGCTCAAACCTAGTGTGCAATTATTAGCCACAAACAGCGACGGGTGTCCCCTCTGTCTCCCCTCACCCTGTTCGATTATTGAACACTTGAGTTCAACTAAATACAAACAATAGAAAACCTTATCGATGAGGTGGTAAGTTATGAAATCGTTTGTGCGGCAAAATTAATTTCAAGCAAGGCCTATGTAGGGCGACCATGGTAACACGGGACTTACTTATATTTACGGTACATAATTACTAAAACATAGTGCTTATGATAATGAGATAGCTTTCTCTGTCTTTTGCAAACCAACAAAGGCGACAGCAAAATCTCAAATTGAACTCGAAATTAATAGTGAAACAATTAACATTGCAATTGTAATAGAAGTATCAGAAATAAAACTACTTTTTCCGATCTGAATCGCATGAAGCTCGAACTGGAACGTGTTTATATTTTGTTCTTAAATCATTGACTTACAATTATATGGACGTCGGGTCCGCGCTAAAAAGTGTCCGCACTTGTAAGGCGCTAAAATCGTATATAGAGCGCGACACTCCGCTCTAGTCTTCATTTGTTCGACTGACAGCGCGATACTGCGATGACATTACAATTTAAATTTCGAATAGGTTGACTTGGGACATTTTTTTCGTGGTTTTTGTATTACACCCGTCGTCCATTTATTTGTAAGTCAATGTCTTAAATTAATAATTTCTTAGTTAAGAATAGGGCTGTTTGCATTAATATTAACATTAACTGGTATCGCCAAAAGACAAGACAAGAAAAGTACCGCATAAAGAGCACCAAAAGTTGGATTGTTTGAAAAAAGAAAGCAAATATATGCGAGTTACAACACTAACTTTTTTTTTATTAACCTATTATGTCTCACTGCTCCCTGTCGTTGGCGATCTCCCATCACTTTCTCTCAAACCCATCAAGATAGTCCCGCCAACGCCTTCTCAGCCGTCCACGTCGTCCCTTTCCGTCCTCGGGCGCACAACGAGTGACGACGTTTGCCCACTTCTCGGGTTGTATTTAATTTTGTTTTTAATAAAAATATTAACATCTTCTCTTAGCGAACTTCAACAAGTGGTCGAATTAAACAATAATTACATTATTATAATTTACTTCGCACCCAGAAACGCACGGATAACGTTATTTTGTAAATATAATACTTTTTACGAGTACGATTCCTACATCACGCATATGAAGAAACTACGAGAGTTACAAGGTTCATCTCTAAAAGGCTTAGGTTCGCAGTAATAAAATACCACCGTATATATCCTACTAATCCCTATTACATCGTGGTGCTCCTACCACAAACCACATTGTAATTAGAAGGTAAACCGTTTGTAATTGTTTAGCGTCCCATGGGGCACATACTCGAGCCACATTTTACGCAGCTGCGGTGTTAATAGGCAAGTTCCGGGAACGGTCTGTACTTGAATTGTATCGGGTCTATAGAATCGGACGTTTACGCCTAAACGTTGATTGAATTGTAAAATATGTTTAAAGATAAAATGAAATTAGAAACGTTTAATTAATGTTTCAAACAACCAGACCAATAATTTGGTCTTAAACTAGGGAATTCCTTATATTATGAGTTCGGAGCACCCGAACTCTGGGGCACAACTTGAACTTAGACCAGAATCAATTTAGAAATTCATGTCTCAAACTGGTCCTACCGCCTCAACGCTTGCAAACCGCTGGGCCACTAGTGTGGTCAATTAATACGTTACCAATATTGCACAGGTTGTAACAAAAAGGTGCAATCTTTCTCTTTAGTGCGAAAGCGCGTTAAATATATTTTTTAACCGACTTTAAAAAGGTACACAAGCGTACCGTACAAAGCGAAAATGGCGGATGTGGTTGGCGCGCGTGAAACGCTAACTAACCACTTCTACTGTACTTATTGTTGTGTGATTTTACTACCAGTTTAATCACCATTCTTGACATTATAAATGAATGCATTGGTGACAAATGTCTAACGTCAAAGTAATTGACGATGTTAGTTAAATTTCGTATTGAATAGTTGAAAATATATTTGTTCAATATACGATAATGTATAGACGCGGTAACAAAGTTCGGAACTATTCGTGTTTTCCGAATTTTCCCGAAATCCAATTTTTATTCACTACAATATGTGTAATATTGTCTGATCAAAATCTAGAGAAAGAAGAATTTTCTATACAAATATTCGACGGAAATAATTATGACAAATGGAGATACAGATTGAAATTATATTTGGAGATGAAAGGTTTGGTTTATTCTCTGTTGTGATGACCTCGTAACAAGGTCATCACAACAGAGAATAAACCAGAAAATATTTCAACATTGATTGGGTTAAAATGGAACTAAAAGCGAAAAATTATATTGTTAACAGCGTAAGCGATACTCAATTGGAAATAATAATATCTCAAGATAAAGCTGTTAAAATGATACAAAAGTTTGATACAATTTACCAAGCAAAAACATGTGCAAGCAATTGCTGTGCAAAAGATAATTACTAAAATAAAAGATGGCGGATGATGACAATCCAGTCGAATTGTTAAATTTGTTCAAGAAGAATATAAACGAATTAAAAAATGCCGGAGAGAAAATGACTGAAGAAGACAAATTAAACTATTTACTATTGAGTCTTCCACCCAGATGCTCACATATAGTTGACATTGTTGATGCATTACCAGAAAAATCGGTAGAATATATTAGCCTAAATTGCTTCTGCAATACAGACAAAAGGAAAAGAAAGATGAGAGAGAGAGAGAGAAAGAGAGAAAGTGATGTGAAAGGAATAGAATCTTTCAATATTCGCAAAAAAATTTCGACATTACAAATAGGAAACTCTTATAAGTGTAATCAACCGGGCCACTTCCAAAGAGACTGCCCGAGAAATAGAATATTTATTCCAAATTGGCGCGGAAATTATAACTTTAGAGGGAACAGTAACATACGAGGATATTATAACTGGAGAGGTTAAAAATTACAGACGACAAAGTAACTTCCGAGGAAAACGTTATATTCGAGGCATAAATAAAACCCAAGGCATGACTCGAGAATGCCATTTAAACACAGGTGAGGAGTATACTGGGAAAGGATTGACATTTAATGTTGAAGTGATGTCTTCTGAGAAAGATCCGGTGAGTGAAGATTGTAGTAACACTGAAATATTGACATACATAGTTACTAGATAGTGGCTGTTCTGATCACATTATAAACAATAATAAATATTTTTCAGATTTAAAAAATTTAGATTGTCCAGTCGACAAAGGTAGGAGATCGTTTTCCTTTTAAAGCAAGTAAATTAGGAAATGATTTGATGCACACTACATGAATATTACAAATGTTCATTATGTACCAGGTATGAAGCGAAATCTATTAAGTGTGTCCTCCATTGTTAACTATAATAATTATATAATATTAGATTGGTCTGGGGCCAAAATTTATGGGCTTAATAATGTTTTAGTAGCGGTTGTAGAGGAAAAATAAATAAATTATACTTATTGAATGGTAAAGTATGTAACAATATTGTAAAATCCTACACAACTTGTAAAATGTCAGGAAAGGAATAATGGCACAGATTTCTTGGGCAATTTCATAAATTTAAAAAAGTTATATGATCAAAAATTATTGCCCGGCTTATCCGAAAAAATTGAAAATGATTATATACAGTGTGAAATTTGCTTACAGAATAAGATGTTTAACTTACCTTTGAGAACAATCGACGACGAGCGAATGAAGTTTTAGAAATATTTCATATTGACGTAAATGGTCCATTAAATTTCACAGGTATTGACGGTGAACGCTATTTTGTATCTTTTATCGATGACTATAGTAGGATTGCTAAAGTTTTTTGCAGTAAATACAAAAGTGAAGAGTTCGAATGTTTTTTGGAATACATGAATTTTGTTGAAAATGTAACTGGGAAGAGAATAAAAGAGCTGCGAAGTGATAATGGAAGAGAATACATCAATAAAGATATGTACAGATTGGCTAAAAAAGAGGGATATACCATATATATACCATAAATCCATGTCCACCATATACATATGAATTAAACGGAGTAGCAGAAAGATTTAATAGATCAGTAATGGACAGAGCTAGATGTTTATTATCAGAAGTAAAAATTGAAAAAGAATACTGGCCAATATGTGTAGAGACAGCAGCATATATAGGAAATAGATGATTAATGAATACAGCGATTAAAAAGACACCATATGAAATATTTACTGAAAGAAGACCAGATGTGTCAAACATAAGAATAATTGGAAGTAAAGTATTTGTGAGAATTCCTGAACAAAGACGAAATTCAAAATTTAATCCAACGGCAATAAAAGGTATTCTAGTTGGTTATACAGATACAGGATAGAAAATCTTAGTACAAAATAGAATAGTTACAAGCAGGCACGTACGATTTGTGGATAAAATAGCTAGATTTATCGAATATAACAGTGAAGATGAAGATAAAAGAGAAGTTGATGATAATTTTACTGAACCAGCGCAAGACACGGAGACTACTAATATAAGAGAGATAGGATAATGAAAGAAATAATAAAAACGAAAATGAACAGGAATTAATTATATATATGGAAGACCCCAAAGAACCAAAAAGACTCCCGAGAGATATAAAGACTACGTTGTTTATGTGAATATGTGTAATGCAAATGTTCCTGAAAACTATGAAGAGGCGATAGCTTGTTCTGAATCTGTTAAATGGCAAAAGGCTATGCAGTTAGAGATAAACAGTTTGAAAAGAAATGGAACTTGGGAGATAGATGAACCAATAGTGAAAATAGAGGATTGTGTGAATATATACGAAGATAATGTGGGTGCAATAGGCTTGGCTAAAAATGGTAAATTTTCCAAAAACTCTAAGCACATTGACATTAGTTATCATTTTGTGTATGATTATGAGAAGAAAGGCCTCTTTAGTACAATAGATTCCTTCAGAAGATCAGGTTGCTGATATAGTGACTAAAGCTCTGTGTAAAGTAAAATTTTTGAAATGTAGAGGATTGTTAGGTATTAACGTAAACGTAATATTAAGGTACTTTATATTAATGTAGTGTATTTTTCCCATTATGAGATACTAAATCAAGGAGGCATGTTGGAAATATGATTTAGTTTCTCAAAAGGCTGTGTTCCGAAGTTTTTAAGAAAGTGAGATTTACTTTATGCTCTAGTTTTTTGTTTTTTGTCTTTGGGGGAATTGTGTGTAAGATGTAAAATGGTGGTGGTTAATTTGAATTTGATTATTTAGAAATGTAACGTTTTATTTTAACACTACAGCCAAAGAGTTCCATTTTTCAAATATTGTTTATGTAAGTGGCCAGTACCGGAAACTTATATGCGCCCTATGTATGACTGAAAGTCCAAAGTATTGTTCTTTTCTTTATTTTTCGTTCTGTACTTGACGAAATCATTAATAAGGTGAGACTTTTGTTTAAATTATGAATACGTTCTAGACGATTCGATTCTCTTAACAATCGCATTGAAGTGAATCGATTAAAAAAATTGATAGATCGTATGCAATTGAATCGACCTTCATAAAAATAGAACGTATCGTGCATCTCTACGTATACATACATTACGTAACAGTCGTTTAATTTTATGTCTATTTTAAGTAGTTTAACAAAATGTTTTTGTTGATTATTAGAGAGTACTAATTACTAATACCCCTTCGGGTTTGTACTCGTATTATCTGTGTAATGCATGTGCTAACATTGTTTGCAATATTTTTTTGTAATTTGCGAAGGAAATAATAAAACAAAATTCATTCTCCATTATTTTCAGATTCATTGTAATATTTTGATTGATGGCCCAGCCAGTGAACGCGAAGGCGAAATCAATCGGAAATTGGATCTGATCGAGGCACCTGTCAATTTTCTCGAGTTGGGTATACATCCAGATGTTTTCGTTGCGCACACTGCGAACTCATAAAAGTGTCAAACTTTCTGTAACCTAATAGCGTTCTGCTGTTTTGGACACTGCTCACATAGAAACATAGAACATTCTCCAGTCTGAAAATAAAGGTCATGTTTGACGTGCACTTGTTTGAATATTGCGTCAACCGCGGAAGAAAAGAAAACAATGAAAGGGCCTTATGTCTCGATTACTACCATATAACGTATAACATAACACACTCACTCATGGCCCCGCACTAGGGAAACTCTGTATCGCAGGTGCCAAGGACAAACACAAATTACACCCAAACTCACCTGGCCTGGAAATCGTACCCGAGACCTCTTCGTGGCAGTCCAGCACGGTAACCGTAAACCAGAATTGCTGTCGCCAAAACTCACACTATCATAATCTTAAACACTATGAACTCTTGATAGTGATTGGTCGTAGTTTATGGTTTATATTTTAACACATTTATTTCTCTAAACAGAAACATTCACTTGCAATAAGAAATACTAGATTTAGATTACAATAACGAAAGAGCATCGGAATCGTTACCTAAATATATCAGAACAAATTCACGTTTACACAACGTTTAGACTTAAAATTTATGTTTTGAAATAACCATGCCAGACCTACTTACATCAATAATAAGAAGCTTGTTTTAATATAGGTAATCAGAAATGTTTTAAGTATGATTCACATTAGACCTTGCCGGGCGCGAGCCGTATCCGAATTATCCGAGCCTCAGACTTGCTGCATATTCATATTCACGTTAGACCGTGCCGGGCGCGGGCCGTGTCCGACAGACGCATCCGAGCCTCGTACGCGCCGCATGATCTAAATTAGACTGAGTCATTCAGTAGGACGCGGTTTACGTTCGAACGCGAACGTAGAGTTGTATCATATTATAAAGCACTGACTAATTTCTTATATAATCAAGAAATTTTTCATCATCCATTTTTTAAAGAACAACGTAGTCACTCTCCTTAAAGTCACACACTCAGACGGGGAGCGTACGACGCATTTGGAGAGTGTTCATATTATAACGAGTCGAGGCGGGCACATCCCAGACTCGGACGAGCTCGGAAGCAGCTCGGGCGTTCCTCGTCCGTGTCACGGACTCGACACATTGTAATGTGAATCACTTCATATAAAATGTACGCAGCGTACCCAGAACCAATTATGAAAGTTATTTGCTTAAGTGGTCCTATTGGAAATCGAGCAAGTGAAATTTTCATATAGCGCCCACCGCGTTGGGCCGTTGTAGTCGCCATTCGTTTCATATATTCTTGTTTATTCAGGTATTTTTAATAGAAACGTTTACTTTTTCTGTTTTTAATATATTGTTTGGTTTTTCCATTCCCTGCGCGCGTTTTGAAGTATGACGGATGAGAAAGTTATATTAACTTTATACAAAACAAATATGCGAAAAGAGCCAAACAGAAAGAAACGCAATTTCATGTTCTCCTTTGAAGCGCTCTTCAGTTTTTTTTGTTTCTCATCAGAGTAAAATATTGTTTAACTTTGTTAATGAATGAATATTGAAACAAGGGATCGCTCGTATTTTCTTTTTGTATCCACTTACGGATGATTGGTATGAACAAAACATATGCAGTTAGTAATGACCAGTGATCGGAGTAGGTACCTAGACTTCGAGGAACAGAGAAAGAAATTGGAGACTACCTTACGACAATAATTATTTCTTCCGGATTTTTTCCGGGTTTCGCGATTTTTTTTTATGAGATCAAGTAACGGGACGAACAAGTCGCCCACCTGGTGGTAAGTGATACGCCTGTCCATAACAGTTGCAGTGCCACTCAGTGCTTTAAATCACAAAGATCTGAGGGGCATTGCCACTGCGCCCGTCACCCTGAGACATAAGTTAACAAGTCCCATGTGCCTGTAATTACATCAGCACCCTTACCCTTCATTTTCGAAAAGCAGTAATGCTCACATTACTGTTTGGTGGCAGAACTAGGTAAGATGGCAGTACTTCCCTGGACGAACACGTTCGCAAGGAGCTCTACTGATACTAGATCAATTATCTGCTACTAAGTTAATCAAATCACTTATGTACATTAAACATTGACGTTATTTGGTGGATATGTAAACTTTACGAAATGCCCATAAATTTACAGTTCGTTTGAAACACGTATCTTAATAATTCTAATTAAACGTATGAAGTAAGAATTTTTTGTCGGAATTGTCCTAAATATTTCTAAAAATTTGTAGTTGATTTCCCAAGACCCGAAAAAAATCCGGCACAAAAATTTGTCATAAGGCAGTTTCCACTTTTTGTCTCTGTTCCTCGAAGTTTTAGGTAAATATGCTGTACTTATTCCGACTGGTAATGATATAGTATATATATTACGAGCCCTATGGGCTCGATCTGGGGCGCGTGGTCGCTTTCAGATTACGGGGTGGTGCTTAATCTCTTCGGTGGCTAAGTGATTAGTACTATGGGCACTTGATGAAGGGGTTCCAGATTCGATCCCTTATTTGAGCCAATTTATGAAAAAAACATTTTAAAGTTGTTTCTGGTCAGGGTATTCTGGGCATTGCCATCAGAATTATCGTTACTCTGGTACTCATAATACAGGAAATTCCCTAGTTTGAGACCAGAAATTTGAAGTGATTGTCTGGCATTTTTCCCCTAAATACTTCTCTTTTTGGCATAGCTTTCAATAAAAAAGAATCTAATAGACAGACAGTCGAGATACAACAACGCTAAAAGATATGTAAGTAAATAAGATATTATTTCCACTACATCGGGAAGTATGCCTTACATTTTGAACAATTGTGAAATCTTGTACCCGTAATAGAGTCTCGGTATACTACCTACGTAAGTTGGCGTGCTGACGCTTCGGGCTTCGCCCTCCGCTAGACCTCGGCCTACGGCTTCGGCACTTACGACTTTAAAAAATTAACAATAGCCCTTTAATGGCGGCCATATTGACAAAAGGCAACGTGTTAATTTTGACTGCAAATTATTATTAAACACCCACATGCTGATTTTCAGTCGAATTAGAGCTTTAGAGATTCTATGGCAGCCATATTGAAAAATGGCGATAAACTAAAAAGCACTCCTAGAGATTCCCACATGTCAATTTTCAAAGGGATCAGAACTACTTTTACTGTACTGCCAACAAACGGTTGTATGGCGGCCATATTTGAAAATGGCGAAAAAAAACTTTTGACCCCAAATTATGATTAAAGACTCCTAAAGACCTCTGCATGCCAATTTTCAGCCATTTTGGATTCGCCATCTTGAATTTTTTTTACACAGGCAATTGACCACTATTACTCTGTATGACATTCCTTCCAGCACCTCCTACCTATCCCTAATAGTTTCCGTGATAGAAGGCTTCGAAATTTGTATGGCGGCCATCTTGTTTATTATATAAATTGACCAAGGTATATCTCATAAAAATGCACAAAAATTCCCCCCATGTGTTATAGTTTTGCAGGCCGTTGATCACTCGTCTATATTTTCCACATATTTAATTCTTTGCCTTGGAGCCTATCCGCGTACAACGGTATAAATATCTTTTTTCCACCATATCGGGAAGAATGCGTTCTATTTTTCTAAGTGAGTCAGGATTTGTAGCTTTATATATAAATAGTGAGACTACATTATTTTAGCTACCAGTTGTTGAAAAAAAAAGCGTAAAATTGAGTTTTGAAAGGCCCGCTCAGGAAGTTATCGTCTCTATGACGTACCTATTTCCTGAACAATCAATATTTTCCGATATTATGTTTAATTAATTAATTGGTGCCAAGTTTTGTTTGGTTTAATGGTCGGTGCGTGCTATTTAGAGATTCTTTACTCATTATTCCGAGTTATTGTTAAATATTTTTTAAATATAAATATGTCAGAGTTAAGGCCGGAAAGGGAGAAGTCGAAGGAAACACCTACAACGCAGAGTTTTTAGATTAGTCAGGAATTACTTGATAATTGGCCTATTCACTCTTCGTTATAAATTCTTTCAGCCAGCGGTGAAATAGAGACGCTAACTGATTGCAATTAGTTTATGCACTTTTCACAGTAATTAGTCAAAAGTATAAGAGATGGAAGAGGTTAAAATAGATTCTAAATATCACGCAGTAAATTCAGAGAGAGCGAGGCGGTACATCTTCACTGTCCAAGCAACTTACACAAAACGCTCCTTCCTGTGACCACACCCAGTTAGAGCTGTCAAACTGACATGACATTTGTAAACAAAGAAACCATGATCGAGACTAGCAAAAAAGATTCGTAGAAAACCTAGTAAATCGTTTATTTAATAAAATTGTTATTGTCAATTATGCTTGCGCAAACTTTTCTTCTCTTCATACTCGACTATGCCGATTGTTAGTTAGATGTGACCGGAGACCATCTGAATAAACTACAGCGACTACAAAACCTGGCTATTTGATTTATTTTGTATGCATTGTGTACGTTTTTGAATTTCGTGCTCGGTTAAAATGGCGCCCAATTCGCCTTCGCCGTGACGTACATATCCTGTCCGTTCTTTTTAATATACGACCCTAACTCGCCTTACTACTTTCGTAGCCGGTTCCAGCTGTTGCCCCGTCCACCCGCTCTAGACGTCCATGCACCACTAAGATGCTCGTTCGTCTCAACTGTAATATGAATTTCAAACATCGAGTATGTAACCAGAAATAGAGACGAAATAAGGGGCATAAATTCCTGGTAACACATTGGCGATACAGCTCTTATAAATATCAATTCTCGTTTGCACTGAAATATAGACTTATTATGTAATTGTTAGTTATAATGTTTAAGTTATACCTTTGTGTTTTTTGAGAAAATAAATCATATATTATTATTATAGACATGCCAACTACTGACCTGTGTGTACGTCTCCGTATATTCCAAAAAACATTCTGTATTTATTGTAATAAAGTTAATATCTCTAACAATGCCTTGCTGTTCTATTCGGTGGTGTGGGAAAAACAGCAAAACATCTAATTACAAAACAAACGGACTCACATTTCATCGGTAATTAAATATTAAATATGTAATTTTGCAATTTTCGTCCATTATAGCAAAGCTCAAGTTAACTGGTCGATTTGAAGTGAAACAGTTGACGACACCGTCAATTGTTTCGAACTGGGGCTAGCCAATCGGAGCGCAGTTGTCACAGTAATGATATCGCAGAATAGTTTTCAAACAAATTAAATGACATTTCGTCTCCATTTATGGTTATATACTCAATGATTTCAAAAGACTTCTCTGAAGTAAAGAAAATACTTGCATTCACTTATACCAAATCAGATTAACCACGCCGTAGTACAAGTACTCAAATATTTTTTAAACAAACTTACCTCGAAATTTTACAAGAAAACCGCTGTATTCAATAGGTGCCCTGTAAATACAGGCCAGGGTACTTTATAGAACCGATTCAGTACCTAATACGGCTATTTTGCAAAGGTTGATTTTTTTTCTTTGTAATACCAAGTAACGGGACGAACAAGTCGCCCACCTTACTTCAAAGGCACTAATAGGCACGCAAAAGCCCTCGCAGGTACTTTAACGCACTAAATGGCACTTGCGGGCCATCAAAAGCAATCGCTGATACTCAAAGGCACTAAAAGGCACTCAAAGGCACTCAAAGTCACTCAAAGGCACTCAAAGTCACTCAAAGGCACTAAAAGTCACTGACTGGTACTCAAAGTCACTCAGAGTCACTCAAAAGCACTCAAAGGCACTCACTGGCACTCAAAGGCACTCGCTGGCACTCAAAGGCTCTCGTTGGCACTCAAAGGCATTCGCGGGCACTCGCAGGCACCTAACTTAAGTAAAAACTTGAAAACATTTCCACTATGTGTAGTGGAGTCGCAGCCTTACAATCTGAACAGATTGTTACATTACAGGCAAATGCTCCTGGCGAAGGAGGCTACGGAATGTTACAAGTGTTGCGCAACGAACGCTTGGCTCACCTCGCTCACCACCTGTAATTTTCGCTTTTCAATGAAGGAGCGCCCTAACAGATCGTCTTGAAAGGTATACTATGGAAATCTGATGACATTATAATAATGTGGTAACTTTCGACCGATGCTGCAAACAGGACAGTTTGCAGACTACCCAACTCCTCAATAAACTATCGTGTTTGAGCTCATTAAATAAAATAAATAAATAACTAACGCATACGCTCTTAGCCGCGCACTAGGGAGACCCCGAGTCGCGGGTGGCATGCACACACACATAGAGATCCACAAATTACACCCAAGCTTACGAGGGAAATTAAATGTTAGGTACATTTAATTACAGGCCATACAAATATTTCTCTCGGGCTGGGAATCGTACTCGCTTCTGCGTGGCAGACCAGCTTAGTGACCGTTCGGCCACGGAGGCAGTTAACAAAAAAAATTGGTTTTTGTTGTTGGAAGCCTTTATTTTTTGGAGTATTTTAAATTTTAATTAAAGTTTTAACAGGTATATCTTTATGGTTAGAATACGTTAACACAGATTTTCAAACTACACCATTTCTTATGTTTTGAATAGAGATAAAACTCATAAAATACTTTCAAAAAACATAAACACACAAAAGAACAAAAGTAAACCAAAAAGTGTCGTTTAACTTTCATGGTTCAGATATCTCTCCAAGACATTTTTAATGTTAATATTTATGTCAGATCGGGTTGAAACTTTCCCGTCGTTCGTCCGCTAAGTTGTTCGTGTCTGGATTACGCGAGACAGCAAGTCCGCAAGTTAAATCTCCTTTCATGATACTAGTCGAGTATGAAGAGAAGGTCGAGTAGTCTAATACTGGCGCTGTTTTAGTTATTGGCACCTTATAAGGGCGCATTCAAATTAGACGCTTATAAAAGTGATACAGTGGCGCGTCTGTGGCGCTAAAGCTGCACAACTACAGCGCTTACACAAGCATCTAATTTGAAGGCGCCCTAAGAAGGAAATCCCATATCGCAACACATATCGTATATCAACGATTGAATTACAAGTGAAATTGTTATAATAATTTGTTTTGATAAAACATTTTTGTCTAGTTCCTCTAATGCAAAAATTAATTTTTCCTCATTTATTTGGGAAGTCCTAATGGCTTTCATAATTTCCAAATCTTGGTCATTTTATACATCTCTAAAGTTTCATTCCGTACATGAATAGAAAATTTTGAATCACACTGCATTAAGAAAATAATATATATTTTATTGAGATTTTTTGTGATATAACTCTACTAGTTTTGTTAGGATTATGAATATAAAGATCGAACACACAGAATGTACGCCAACTAATGACACACAAGAGCACCGAATGTCAACGACAAGTCAGTACATAGATCTATAACAAAAACCCAGGAGAATTTCGACAATTCGGTAACTGGACCCGTGGCTCAGATGGTCAGAGCAATGCTACGGTGCAGCATAAACGTCAAATCAAGTTCCACCGGGTCGACGAAGTGTTCGATCTTTGTATTCATAATCAAAATAATATATAATTGACTTAATACATTACTTTCATTACAGTTCTATATATTATTCATAAAATTGTGAATTGGACCTTTCGCAATCAATGTAACGATTGACCGATGGTCACTACTAACATATTAAAATATTATATATTGTTACCGTGTGATACTTACACCGTGAACACAGTTAATCTTGATAGATACCGTCTGTGGTGTTTTTAAATTCTCGTAGAGCCGGTCTCGTGGACGCCGGAACTCCCACGATAAAGCCATATGGGATATAACAGTTGGCTCATGGTGTCATAATATTTTTATACATGATTTCAAAAATTCAGACTGTATTACTGATTTCTCGTTTGTGATAACGCTTTGTTGTGGCTTCGTTACTTAGTAAAACGTCGTTTTGTACTTTTCCTTACCCAATAACTGAAATAGTGTCAAATAATCCCGTAATTGACACTATTTTAGTTATTGTGTCATAAACTCAAACAGTGTCAATAGCTAATTAACTGACTCAGTGTCGAAACTAATAAGTACAGTGACAATGACTAAAACAGTACTAAAACCTATAATAACACTGTCAATAACTGAATAGTGACAAAATTAAAAAATAGACGAAATGTTTGTTATCTTGCTTACAA
>NW_020653774.1:770893-833453 GCF_003589595.1 Hyposmocoma kahamanoa
GTGAAGCTATATTAGTATGAAGTTATGTTAGTGTGAAGTTATGTTAGTGTGCAGTTATGTTATTATTACAGCCGCAAGCGGTCGCTGCGTCCAGCCACTAGTGACCGTGTCCACTCTCTAGTGATTCCGAATTGAGAACCACCTCAATTTTTGAAATCAGTTAAAAAGTACATAATTACAACTGGGCACAGACTAGTTGGTTAGCAATATTTTTTTTAATTCAGCGTTTGTAGTCTTGTTCAAACATGTCCATAGTGAAAGACGTTACTAATGCCTAACCATAAAAGCAATGTTGCCATGAGCAAAATAGTGTATTTTTTTTATAAAAGCCTCAAAGTTTTTTACAAAAAGCTTCAAAGTTTGCAAAAGAAATCTCAAATAATTTGTTAAAGTACGTTTCGTTGTTTCAGCGCTACATTGAGTGCCTTTAATCTTTAAGATTGCGTTATAATATTTACTTTTATCTTTCCAACTTGTGTGTTACGGAATACAATATCGTAATAACATTGGCTTTGGGATTTGATTAAATATGAGAATTACGCGTGATTTATTTTTAAAATTACACTTATGTGTATTCACTTATAGTCCGGCAAGGGAAAACCCTGTATCGCGGGTGCCAAGGACACATAGATAACTACAAATTACCTGACAACATAAATACACGTAGGCCATACAAATATTTCTCCCGGCCCGGGAATCAAACCAGCGTAGTAACCGTTCAGCCAGTTCAATGGAGGGACTTTTCTTCGGATTTCGTAAAAGTTTTGCAAATGATTAAATTGTGCAAAGGTTTTTTCAATGCGAAACACCTTAACACGATATTTCTAAAATCAACATAGCCCCGCACTAGGGAAACCATGTCGCGGGTACCATGGACACACACATAGACAACCACAAATTACATCCAAACTCACGAGAGAAATAAACGTAGGCCATACAAATATTTCTTCTGGGCCGGGAATCGAACCTGAAACCTCTGCGTGGCAGTCTCAGAATGGTACCCGTTCGGCCACGGAAGCAGTTAAAATAAAAACATATTTACTAAACATGTTTCCAATCATTTGTGTGAAAATCATCGGGTATTGAACCCTTTTCTGAAATGCTTTAGGATTCCATGTCACACCACATGCTTTAAAATAGTTTTGAAATTACTCCACCCGGCAACTAAAGGTGTCTCTGCAAAATGTTTTGAATATGAAAATGGCGGACCGGGTTCAACTTTCGCGTTGTTCGTCCCTCGTCCCAAAAGTTGGCTGCATCCGGTTTACGCGAGACAGCAAATCCGCTAGTTTAATCACTTCTCATAACACTCGACCTGGAATGCAATATGTACAGTACTCAGTTAAAGGAGTAGCTAATATATAACTGGCTCTATAATTTCACAATATACTAATGTCTGCTATTGGTGAAAGCAGAATTCATACGTTGCCTCTTGGAAGTACTTATAACAGGTACAAATTACCACAGCCCTATTTTCTAGGCAAGCAATATTGTTCATCAACACCAGGGCTAAGTAATTCGCTCAAGGTTACTCTTTAAGTTTAAGATCCGAAAAGGATATTGCTAGACTATCAGCACAGTTTAAGACAGACTGAACAAGGGATCATCAATTTGTCTAAATGTATACCTTTATTTTTTATAAATGGCTGCCTTACACTCTAATATTCAAGAGGAAACTTATACTAACTGGGACACTTTTGCGAGACAGATTCCACTACTAAACAGTGCCATATTAGTATTCCATGTTAACATCAGATCAATGTTGAAAAACTTCGCTCAACTGGAACTTATTGTACTTAACAGTCCACGACCAATTGACGTCATAGTAATTTCCGAAGCCAATATTACAGACTCATGTAAATCTCTATTTGAGCTGCCTCACTATGAAATGCACACGGAACTAAGGAGCCACAGAAGAGGAGGTGGTATCATAATTTACATAAATAAAAATATGCGATTTACCAGACATTCAGTGCGTACAAATAATTTTGAGTGCATTACGGGCCTAATTGAAAATAACTTTAACCAAAAATTAATGTTGTGTGCTGTGTATAGACCACCGGACACTGACCGGTCCCGCTTCGTACAGGAGTTAAATAAGGTAATAAGCCAACAATCATTCAACCGTAACTATATCTTAATAGGAGACATTAACATAGATTTAAAATCACCCTCCGTTGCTAAATCATCATACCTAAATTCTCTGTGCGAGGTGGGACTAGAATGTGGCATAAACCAATATACCAGAGTCGAAAAGAGGGGAACTCTGATTACAAAGTCGTGTATTGATCATGTTTTTGTACGTAGTGTCAACTGTTCCATTAAGACAGCTGTTATTATAAATTCGTTGGCCGACCATTACATAACCGGCTGCGCCATAATAACAAACAACAATATGCATAATTCGCAGTGTAAGACAGTACAAAGAATTTATAATAACAAAGTTTGTTCGGATTTAAAATCGATAAACTGGAGTGAAGGTTTTGATTATTCAAATCCGAATGACATTCTAAGTTTCATCAGTAACAAATTCAGACAGGTGTATGACAATAATACGTTTTTTGTACAAATCAAATTGGGTAAAAGACAAAGTTGTAAATGGCAAAACAATAGAATGTCGGATATGATTAAAAAAAAGGGATGAGTTACATAATATTTGGAAAAAAGACGAAAGTAACAGTGCTAACAGATTGTTGTATACTAAGTATAGGAATAAAACGAACAGTTTTATAAATAATACCAAAAACAATTACATCAAAAACGAAATTTGTAAACATTACCGTAACCCAAAAAAAGTTTGGGACATTATAAACACACTTTGTGGCAAAATAATGAAGTCTATAGACGATATCATACTACAATACTTACCTATGACACCAAATGTATTAGTTAATAAATTTGCATATGAATTTAAAAAAAATGTTAAAAGTATATGCTCATACTGTGACAGGCCTTTACTTCACGAACAATGTTATGTTAGAAATTCTGATTTAACAATGCGAATTAAAAAAGCGAGCTGTGATACCGTCTTCTCCATCATTAAACACTTAAATGTAAATAAAAGTCCAGGATTTGACAATAATAATAATAATAATCATTTATTTCCAATCACAATGGTATTCTTAGATTAGTTAATGAATATCATAATGAGAACATGAATGAATGGTCTATTACCATTGTGAGTGAGCGGAACCTGTACTAGGATATCCTGTGTTACAGTATTCCGATCCCTCACTCTCAGACTCAAATTACAAAGTGAACACTGTGTGGAGAATAAGTTACGTAGAACAATATAAAATATAAGGAAATAAAGAGAAAAATAAGATAGCAATATATATAACAAATTTGTGGCAAATAAAGCAGTACGCAAAAAAACTTCATGCAAACGGAGATTGACATGTTTGTGTGGATGTGGGTGCGCTCGCGCGCTTGTGTGTGTGTGTGTGTTTGTGTGAGTGGTGTGTATATGTGTGCGTGCGTGAGTGATGTGTGCTTGTGTGTATGTGTATAAATTTGATTATTTTAGTTATTATAAATTATAAATTACTAACATTGTATCAATTTATTTTATTTATTGTATTGTTTGCAGCATTATTTCGGTTTCCTCATAGGATTTTAGTTGTAAGTACTTAGTAACTGCCAATTTACATTCTTTACGTGTTTTAGAGAAAATTTCAATAGCTCGGTTTACGTTATTATATAACATAGGTCCCAAAAACATTTGATGTCGTTTTGCGAATGACGAACATAATTCGGTTTTGAAAACTATATCTTTGCGTCTTTTTTTTGCTACTTCTAATGGATTATAAGTTGTTTTTGAATGGCAATCTAATATAGACTTGAGGATAAATAGTTGGCGGACTGTTAGAACTTTCACGTCAGCATATATTTGGACAGTTGAGTATGTATAATGTTTACACATCATAACTTTCAGTACTGCACGCTGAGCTCTTTCAATATTCATCATGTAACGTTTGTACGTACCGCCCCATGCTGTTATGCAGTACGTTACCAATGACTGACATAGTGCAAGATATGTCATTTTAAGTAATTTAAGTTCAGTAGCGGATCTTAGACGTTTAAATATATAAATAAGTTTACGAATCCGTTCAGTAAGTGCTTCAGTATGGTGCTTCCATGAAAGAGTCGAATCAATGTATACGCCGAGATATTTTATAAATGGCACTTGTTCTATATAATCACATGAGCATATAACCTCAGGATTGACACGAGATGTACATGTATGAGCCTTTATATGCAAATTACAAGGTTGAAGGCATTCTAGCTTTGTGAAGGTAACGAATTTGGTCTTACTTAAATTGAGGGTGAGCAAATTTTGACGTAACCACTTCATGACTTGACCGAGCTGTGTCTCAACTGTACCATTTAGTTCATCCCACGATGAGCCCTGAAATACTAGAGTTGTGTCGTCAGCAAAAGCAAACACTTTACCCTTATCAAGCTGAAGATTGCAAAGGTTATTAATATAAATTAAAAATAGACTAGGACCAAGAACGCTGCCCTGTGGCACCCCGTATTGAATTGGTTGTGTATCGCTTACAATATTATTGACCGAGACCTGTTGTGTTCGATTATTAAGATAGCTTGCAAACAAATCCAAAGCTGTGCCTCTGATGCCTATTTTTTCCAGTTTGTTTAACAGTAGTGGTACAGAAACAGTGTCAAAGGCCTTAGCCAGATCCAAAAATACTGCCAAGCACTTCTTTTTTTGTTCTAATTGTGTAACTATATGTGAAATAAGGTCATTAACAGCATGTTCGGTCGACTTTTTGTAAGTAAAACCGTATTGATTATCCGAAATGATGTTATATTTATGTAAGTAATTCCTTAACCTTTTATTTATTAGTCGCTCTAAGACCTTTGACAGTGAAGGTAAAATAGAAATAGGTCTGTAATTGGTGATATTTTTTTTGTCCCCAGCCTTAAAAATTGGTTTGATTAGTGCAGTTTTGAAACTATTAGGAAATACACCTTCTATGAAACTCCTATTGCATATGTGAGTAATTGGGGGTACAAGGACATGCGAAGCTATTTTTAGGACTTTTGTAGGTATGTCATCGATACCTGTAGCAGGACTATTTTTGAGTTCCATAATGGTATTGTGAACCTCATGACAGTCCGTCTCAGTCAATACAAAAGAGTTAGAAATCGTAACATTGGGTTCATTTGAATAGTAGAGAGTATCTTGAATAATGTTTTCAGCCAGAGTTTTTCCTATTTTAGCGAAATAATTATTAGCTTTATTAACTGAGTCACTAGGGTTGTCTGTAAGATGGAGGAGCTCACTAGTATCACTATTGTTTGAACCTAGTTTAGCAACAGTACGAATTGCGCCCCATGTCCGTTTGGTATTATTTTTAGCTTTTTCAAATAAAGTTTTATTATATTCATTTTCGACTCGTTTCAGAAGATCATTACAAAAATTTCTATATCGTTTATAGATAGTAGTCATTGCCGCATTACCAGGACTTTTCTTTGCTTTAGCATGAAGTTTATCACGATTTCTTATGCAGCGTAATAATCCCGGTGTGATCCATGGCTGAATAATGGTTTTCCGATTTGAAACAAATTTTATTTTTGTGTTATTGTAAACGGCGTTATTTATAGTAGACGACAGTAGTTTGGTAGCTATATTCGTATCATTACATTCTAAGATGGGGCTAAAATCTGTAATCTCCAACTCATGAACCACACCAGCAAAGTCTATGGTTTTAATAATAGACGGAGGTTTAAGTGTATGGTTTCTTTTTTCAACGCTTAAGATGGTAGTATAATGATCTGTTAGAGTAGTACGTATAACAGCAGTTGATGAATTTAACCCTGATTTTATTAAAATGTGATCTAAACAACTCTGTTCTCGGGTAGGAATCATGTGTCCGGGGAGAAATCCATGAAAACTCAATAAGTTCTGATAATCATTCGAATGACCACTATTTTCTAAAATATTTATATTAATGTCCCCCGTTATATAAACATTTTTATACCCATTAAGTACTTGTAATGTATCATTTAGTGAAGTTAGAAAGTTATCGATATTATGATAAGAAGGTGGTCGATAGATCGCAACTATACACGTATGGTTAGATAGTTTGACCACAAGACAGTTAGCATCGAGGAACGGAGGTTCTTCAACATCGGCGGTAATTAAGTTACTGACATATACCACAACTCCTTCGTTCTGAGTATTGCAATTCAAGGTATGATAACATTTATAGTTACTGAGAGCTGGTGGTGTAGAGTTGTCTTTCAGCCAGCACTCCGATAATACTACAATATCAATATTAAAATTGAGGCTTGTTAATAGGACTTCCATTTGATTTATATTACGATTAATGCTTCTAATATTCTGGGATAACACTATTAAGCGATTATTGTGAGGTAATTGGGCACTAATGTCTTCAACATCGCAAATGCATGACGTGGCCGGTGAGTAAGAGTCTATGCTATCTAAAATATCATCATTTGGAGTGAATTTTGCGAAAGTTATTAAGGATTTTATTCAATGACGAAAATAAATTATTTTTTATCAATGTATTGTATGACATTTGATTTAATGAAGTCGTTTTAAATGGCAATGAAAAATATAGTGTAATGTTTTTTATTACAACATTAGTACACATGCGTTTTTTAGCTAGTTGTATTGAAAAAATATTTTTTATTTGTACATCAGTCTGCAACCTTTTGTAAATAGTTAGTGTGTGTCTAGAAAGTGTATGTGTATAATTTTGCAATTTATATGATATATATATAATATGACAATATACAAATAGCACACTTAAAACATGTAATTTCTGACATTACCACTTTGATTACACACTTAATTAACAGTTGTTTTGCTACGTCATTGTATCCCGACGATTTAAAGATCGGCATGATAAGACCCATATACAAAAAAGGTTCCCATAAGGATTTAAATAATTACAGGCCTATCACGATACTACCTTCCATTGATAAGATAATTGAGAGGTACATTGGAAACGAAATAACTAACTACTTGAGTACTCACAACATAATTAACAATAAACAATATGGTTTCCAAAGACACCGAAGTACATCGCAGCTATTATCTCGATTTACTAATGAGGTCAACGAATACTTAAATGACCGGCAGCATGTGCTTATTGTTTTTATTGATTTTAGCAAGGCATTTGACACTTTAAACTACATTGTATATATATGTACTAGTATATTGATACTATATTCTAAACTAGAACAAAATGGAATACAAGGTCCATTACTTAAATGGTTTCAGAACTATCATAGTAACAGGCATACTTGCGTAAGCATAGCAGGGGCGGTAAGCGAGAGAACTGTAACTGAGGAGGGCACAGCGCAAGGTTCAATTTTAGGACCAATTGAGTATTTGATCTATGTGAATGATATGTGTAACATTTTTACAGGCGGGTCAGTATATCAATTTGCGGACGATACTTGCATAATTTCCTCACACAAAGAGATTAACGAGGCTCAAAAAATACTCCAATACAACTATGATCAAATTTGCAAGTGGGCTCATGACGTAGGGCTCGTTATTAATTCAGACAAAACTAAAGTTTTGCATGCACATTCTCCGTACATAAAACCATCATCAACGCCTACCATCGTGTCACACAGTCACCAATGTTTACATAACTTAACAAGCAACGTGTGCTCTTGTCGCACCTTGCAGTTGGTCGATCGACATACTTATCTAGGACTTATTATAGATAAACAATTTAGCTGGAGACCACACATAGATCACGTTTGTAACAAATTAAGAGTTATTGCGAATAAACTATATATTTTAAAATGCAAGCTCCCGTATAAGTCACTGAGAATGATTTATATGTCTCTTGCCGACTCCATAATAAACTATGGCTTATGTAGCTACGGGCGCACTTATCCTACCTTCTTGGACAATATCTATAAACTGCAGTTATCCTTGTTAAAATTAATTGTTCCTTTCAACGTAAAATTAAAATTTAAGGATAACTATGAAAAATTATTTGGTTATTGTAAGGTTATAAATGTATTTGACAAAGCAAAGATGCTATGCGTATGCCAAGATTACGATAACTGCAAGCACAATCTGCGAAAGCGAATGCGCGCTGAACAGTTGCGCTCGCTTTCATATATGCCGACATTTTCGTTGCCGGGTTACAATAACGTTTATGGAATGCGCAGGTCGGACTACATGCTGCCAAAAACTTTAGACGATCTTCCAGGCACAGTACTAGATGCAATTGAGGGTGATGTCAGGAAATGCAAAGCTATTTTAAAGAAGTACTATCTTAGGTCGTAATGTAATTTTTCATTTTATTTGTATTTAGCTCTCTTAATCGTAATATATTATTTGTATTTTAGTAAGTAGTAAGCTAATTTAAGTACCGAGCTTGTTAGCTCATCGCTAGGTGGTTAAACCATTAAGTTTTTACCTAGCGTTAATGTAATAAAATAGTTAATGTTTTTGAAATTGAATAAATTAAAAAAAAAAAAAAAAAAAAAGTGCCTACCGCTGAGTGCGCTGATGTCAGCGCAAGCGCTCATACAAGTGTTTCATTTATGAGCATTCGGCTCCGCACGATTGCATACGGCGGGCACCGTTATTTTCACCTCTCTGAGTGCGTGCTTAGGTTCCTTTATCGAAGATAGCGTAGGTATTTTCAATTGTGTATGAGAGTGATGTATCTGTTACGTAGTAACTGTTAAGTAATCTGTGTGTATTATTTATATAAATAAGGTTTTTTTTCTTGTTACATTAATTAATAATTAATTAATATCATATTATGTTATAATTAGTAATACAATGACCGAATACTTACAAAAAATTCCTACGATACAGCTGGATTCGAAGCAACGTCTTCCAGCAAACCGTGCCAGACGCTATGACAATTAAACCACTGAACGAACTAGCGGACATTAAGATTTTTTTTATGTGCTTGTAGCAGATGTTTGGTTCTGGGATAATTTTTTGCCGTAGCGCCATCTGTGAGAAATTTATTTCTTCTCTCAGTCAGGTTGACTAAAGATGTCACTTTAACAATTGTAATTTTTCCGGATCGAAGAAATTTTTTCTAAGTGTTCGATCTTTGTATGAATAATTATAACAAAACTAGTGGAGTAACTTCACAAAAAATAATTGAATATCATGGTGGTGGAACATTCTCGCATTCAATAAACTTAAAATTACAATATCATTTTAACATTGTTTTCCCAATTCATGTTTGTATTTATGCGGTTTGCAAAACTACGTTATATATTGGTAACAATGTTTTGTTTCGTAGTGATAGTCTAAATGCCTGCATATTTCTTACACGTTTGTGTTCAGAAAGATGTGTAGCCTAAGTGACATGACGTATTATGTAAGTGCCCCCATCCACTGGGCCACTAATCACAGCCACTAGACACGGCCACTAATAGCCGCGTCCAGCCACTATTAGTGACTGCGACTGGTGGCCGCGTATTATGTTTTGCTTATGGCAACATTGCTTTTATGGTGAGGCATTAATAACATCTTTCAAAATGGTCATGTTTGAACAAAACTACATCGATCGAATCTGGGACCTCAGCGTGGCAGTCAGGCAGTGGCATGTTAACCGATCGGCCACGGAGGTAGTTAAGGAGTACGTACAAAGCTCACATTATTGCTTGGCGGCAAAAATAGGTAAGGTGGCAAGTGCTTCCTTGGACGAACTCTTTTACAAGGAGCTCTATTGCTCTTTAGTGTTTTATGTTTATGTTCGGAGGGTGGTAAATTAGGGGATGAATTCGGTTTATTGAATTTCATCCACTTTCCCTTAATAGATTTCAATAAAACTTGTCACAGAGGGATAATTCCCATGAAAAGTAATAGTGGCCTGGACTGATCTGATGATGGAAATGGCAGACGAATGAGAGGAACCCTTGAACAGTGTACAGCAGCCCTTGTGGTTCAGAATGCGTTTATAGGCAAATGTCGCTATACTTATACAAAAAGCGCTGAATAGTATACTCTCTGAGTGTATAATACACAATCAACCAATCTGAGGGTCTACATTTACTATATACACACATACTATTTACAAGAGCGAGACAGATGTAATGCTATCTCACTAGTACCTATAAAAATACGTGTCTCGTGGATTTGACATGGATTTGACGCACAGAACAAAATGACCAATGCGGTGAGTAGACGTGACGTTTGCAGCTTCAACAAGTAATATATTCAATTCATTTGAAAGAAGAAGAATTAACGACATAAGTATGGATGGAGCGGGGAAGTAAAAAGTAAGTAAACCAGCATTACAGTACACGGCGCCGTTATTTTTAAATAAACACCGTGTAGGTTATAGGCGAATCTACATGATTATCCCATTGCGATTCGTGTCACGTCCGCGTACAGTGAGGATGCTCTGATAACACGAACGGGTTACGACACGAATTGGTGTCAAGTCCACTTCACTATAGAGAATCTATTATTGTCAGCGTCAAGTATTGGAATATTGTTGTGTGCTTTCTCTACCAAGTTAATGCACTCTTTACAAGTCAATCATTAGCCCAAATAGAAAAAAAACATATATTTGGTGCTACACTTAAAACAATAAGCCTTTATTTCTACTACAGTGTTAGTCGACATTTTTATATTAGTTATATTTACAAATTATTAGTTATGCTATTGGTTACATTTACATATCTTATTAGGTAGCAACAGTAAAAGTGGCGTAGGCCTACCCTACTGGCCTTCGTCATCCATTGTGGTCTTGCTTTTTAGTGTCGTCCCATCTTTTCCTCGGCCGACCTTTACGTCTTGTTTCGTTTCTTGTGTCCACTGAGTCGCTCTCTTTGTCCACCGATCATTTTCCATCCTACATATTATTATAAACTCTGCCTACTTCCATGTCAGAGATTGTTTAGTTTTTATTACATTGATTATTTTTCTTTTTACTCTGGTTGCTGTATTCTTAATTCTCTCTTTTTGTTTTATTCCCAACATACTTCTTTCCATTTTTCTTTGACAAACTATTATACTTAATTTATGCGGTATAAAATAAATTAAATTCATAATGTCGGCTAAATTTGAAAACCTCGTAACTCCGTTTTTGGAGGAAATCCCTTTTTTACTCTTCAGCTCGCAATATCGGACAATTAAAGCTTAAAATATAATCTATAGATCTCCTGTTCGTTGTCTGTTGTAAAATAAAGGTATAATAATAGATTATGATGTAATGATTTATAGGAATTCTGTGTTTTGTTGTAGAAGTTCACAAAACCGAATATATAACATAAACATGTTTAATATAGATACATATAGTATAATAAATATATATTGTTAGCTGTTGCCCGTGACTCTCATATAAAGTTTAATACCCTATTTCACTCCTGTTTAGGGTTGTTTAGTTTTGAGAATGTCAACCTTTTCCCATTTGCATTATTGTATATTTATACTAAGTTTCATTGTAAGTTCAAGGTCACGGTTTTTCATCATCCTTTTAGGGGTCGAATTAAAAAAAATCCGTTCTTAGTACGCCTACGCTAAACTAACACACCCTCAGCTTGTTATGTTTTAGGACTTATAGTTTTTGCTGTGTGAACATCTACAACTGAGGTACTCCAAACTCTATTCCTTTAAGTATAATAGCTAATAGTATAAATACCCATAATATTATACGGTCACTCCTGCGCTGGTTCATCTCGCCACGGCTATATAGGCACCTGCCTATATACCTAGTGGTGGTAGAACACTGGTAGGATATAAGTATAATACCAGTATCAGAAGTAAAAAAAACAGACAGACAATTACTAGCGTCTTTCGATCGTCCGAGTCTTGCCAACCCACGCGCAGCGTCAACATGACTACCGCCCGACTGCGACGCAACGCTAGCGCGGCATATACACAAATTAGTTAGGGATACTACGTTGCACCGCGGACGTCGTGTCGACGCTGTGCATGTGTTGCCAAAACGCTGACCCTCGAAAGACGTTAGTGTGAGGAGCCTCTTGCAGCAAATGATTAATAAATCTTTGAATAAGAAACTGGAACGACCAACGGACTAAATCGCCGCTATGATGCCCGATGTCAAGTCGTCACCAATCGTAGACATCTGAGAGGTGCGCCTTAAGAAGGGCATCAAGTTGTGACACTGATCGCAAAAACCTAAAAGTACTTTATAAACGTAGCGTAAAAATCGTAATCATATAGTTTCTTGTGAAGGTTCTTCGTACTCCATTTCCAGTACACGCAGTACTTGTGGGTTCTATAACAGCTATGTTTCTCAAGATAATCTTTTTATGGATAGAATTTTGAATTTTATCTCAGATAGAATAAAGTTTATAGCACAAATGTTCAGTTTATGTTGTCGCTTCGGGATTTGTTGAACGACTTTTGCACGGATATGCGCCGTCGTTTTACTTTATTGACGGCGGAAGAGAAAATTTATTTGTTTGTACAAATCCGAGATATTTATCGTAACTTCAAAGTAAGGAAGTAGTAAGTTACGTTTGTAGAGAGGAAAGTATAGAATCATCGAATAACTTTTGTTGCTGTGTAGTTTTCTGTTGCGAAATTGATATAGGTGGAAATCGTCCAAAAAAATTCACTCCTGGTTCATATTCATATCCAGCTTTTTAACCTCTTTATAAACGTCTCACTTTCTCGTTCTTCTCTATTTATACTCCATTCTTTGTCTTCCTTTCTTTCTTTATCCATGTATCTTCCCCTCACAAATTCACATACTGCAAAGGAACAGAATATACTCCCCATCTGTTTCTTCAAAACCTTGGAGCTAGTCAAGGCTAAAGTTATAGGCTTTCTTGAACAAACGCGTGCCATCGCCTATTACGTCGTCGTTTAATATCGGGCGAGATTGTGACCTATCACGCGTCTGTTTTACATGAAAGAAAAGAAAAAAGATGCCAATTAGCCGGTCAGCTATTCTTTTCCGTCGAAAAGATCTATGTTTTATTATTATTAAATACTTATCAAGTACTGTCACTCTAGGACTCAAAAAGTATTGGTGTTCGATATATAGATTATGATCCAATACCATAAGACGCCGCTGTTTTTTAGCGTCGTTTCGCACCATTCTATTATGTGGACGGCATTCGAGGGTTTTTGTTGACTTCGTCGCCCCAGTGCCACATGAGACGTTGTAACAGGTGTTTCCGGTTCACTCGGATTAAATATGTATTCACATAATTCTGTATGACTTTTCAATGGCTACATGAAATAGGGACCGCGAGTTCTGCGAGCCAGATGGACGGAAAAAGTGACAACAAAAAAAAATACATACAGATTTATTTGTAAAATACTAACAACCTCGCAGGATTATAGGAATATAACATAATAAGCAACGATTATGGCAAATCTGGCAACACACGTGTCAAACATGACTTTGGCCTAAAGCAGCTGTACCTGATTTTAACATGAAAATAAACAAAAACCGACTGTTTATAAGCATATCCGTTAGTCATACGCCTTCACGGGCTGTCTCTTGAGTATGGACTTGCCGGGGTTTGTGGTTAGCTGCAGTGACCGGACACGTTCGTCTGTCCCGGTGGTGTGTGGCCGAGGCGTTCGTCTCGCGCGCAGCTAGTGAGTCTTAGTAGAGGTCTAGTTAGCGGGGCACGTGAGTTGCCCTTTAAGTCGGTGGCTATGTCCGGACATTGTCACAGGACACTGGTACTTGGCATCTCCGGCACTAGTCCGGAGAGCTAGTAGAGGATGAGCTAGACATCTTCCGGTCTCTCCCGCCGCGTAGGAATTGACAAAACTGGAGATACACTTTCATTCGGCGTCGGGAAGTGACCTTACTGCTCCGCCACTATTGAGGAGGTTTGGTAGTCGACTTAGAGTCGGCGGCTCAGCGGCGGCAACCGTTAGTCGTGGGAGCGCGACGGGAAGTGAGCGTGCCTGTAGCTCCGATACCTATCTGGAAAATAGGAAGGGTGCTGTACATACACCCGGGGCGGCTCACCTAAGGTTGAAGTCTATGCAAACGTGCTGATCCGAGGTTAGGACCTTTTTTTATAGATGGTCCCTGCGCGGGTTCGCTCGCGCAGGTCATAGTGCCTTTCCCGCATAACCAAGAGGTTTAGTAATAGGATGTGTAAGCTGTTTACATTTACTTGCTGGTTTTATCAGATGGTCATCTCATAATATACTTATAAACAGTCCCATATCTTTCTACGTAAGTTTTGTTTATAGTGCCCCTTTCTGCCGACTCTTAAGGTATATGAGAAGGGGTCTATAACCTGTGCAATCAGCCGGTGTACAGGGTTCTCATTTAAACCATTTATTTACCACACACAGTAATACGTACGAACATAATAATATAACAATATTGTGGGAACAACGACAGTGCGTGGAAGGCACAGGCTCAGTATAATCCTCGTGGCTGTATGCCTCGCGGTACTGATTTTCAGCCTGACCTTGTTGACACATCGTTTTCCAACATAATCCAATTCAACGATACCATCGCCACGATAAACATCGAATAGGTACTAATAATTATATCGGTTGAATTTATTAATAACATTTAATAGATTAATTTTAAAAAATGGACTATGAACGACTAATTTACATGTAATGAACAATATTAATATTATTAAAAAATATGTATAAACCAGACAATATTATCAGTTACACTTACGCGCGAGCCAGCGTAAGTGTAACTGATAATATTGTCTGCTCTGTCTCTAAACTAATAAGAAGAAGGAAAAAAAAACAGTTAACTTCACATAAATTAAAATAACATTCTTCCCGTTTTGCTCATACGAAGTTGTCCCGTTACAAGAAGGAGTTACATTACTTTTTGTCGCTCTAATAATTCTCTTTTCGTGTGCGTCTTAACTAAGTGTTGGGAACTGCTACGACGGAGAGGTGGTGGTGAATCATTCCAAATTTTCGTCGCTGAATACTTCAGATCACCCCTGTAGCCAGTCGTCCTATGTCACGGCGTGGCTAAAAGGTTGGCTTGTCTTCGTCGAGTATTTATACTATAAACGTTCGTGATCCAGTCTAGCTTGTCAAAGAGATATTTTGGCTTTCGGAGTGTAATTAACTTGTGTACAAAACAAGTCAAATGGATTTGAGCTTCCATTTTTAATATATTTTCTCGATTTAAGTAGGAAGTAACGTGTACACGTCTTGGAATATTAAAGAAAACACGAGCACAAGCCTTTTGTACTCGCTGTATGCCACGTTTCGTTTTCTCCAGGAGTCTCAGTCCATATACCGCATCACAGTAGTTGAAATAAGACAGCACCAGCGATTCGACTAGTATCTGTCTAACTTTTTCTGATAGGTATTTTCTAATTCGCTACAGCAGCTTTAGACGATAAAAAGCGTTTCTAATTTTTATATTAATGTGCTCTATAAATCGCAACTCACTGTCCATTATTAGGTTCAAGTTCCTGGCACTATTTACCAGTTCGATATTGTCGTTCCCCAAATTTATAATAGGATTATAACTTAGAATTTTCTCCCTTTGGACTCTCGTACCTGTTACCAGGAACTTTGATTTGCTTGCATTTAACAGTAGCGCATTCTATTTTGCCCACTGGCAAATATTTCGCAAATCCGCGTTGATACCTAGTAAGGCAGTATAAGTATTTGTAGGGGAAAAGGACTGGCAGAGTTGCGTGTTGTCTGCAAAGAGATGGACCTTGCTATGATGTACCACTTTTGGAAGATCTGTTGTAAAAAGTGCAAAAAGTATCGGGCTCAGAATGGAGCCCTGTGGCGTACTAGATGAGATGCTGTATTTTCTGTAACTCGCGTCGGTTCCTGAACTATCACTTCAAATCTACGTTCTGAAAAAAAGTCCAATATCTGTCGCGATCTTGGATCCGTGGATTGCAATAAATCAGCATTAAAATCTGTCAGCAAAAAAGTGTAATCACAGTAACCGAAACAACTTATGGAATCGTTGAGTGCATCGATGGCATCGGATACCGTTACTTCTTTAGGCCTCATAGATCGTGGTCACAAATTTCATCCGGTTTCAACAGTCTAGTGCATTAGGTGAGCCTCTCCGGGTGCACGCACAGTACCTCCCTATTTTCCAGATAGGTACCGGAGCTGTAAGCACGCTCACTTCCCGTTGTGCATTGCATAACAAAGGTTGCCACTGCTAAGCCGTTGATTCTAAAAGTTCCCCACCAAATTATCCCTTTGGTGGTAGAGCAGTAGCACGCTCACTTCCCGACCCTGAAGCGTTGGGACTGTGGAGACTTTGACACTAAATTCAATAGCGTAGAGATATAGTCATTCCACAGCATGGATATACTTACATAGATAAACCATGGCCTATTATAGCGAAATGCGGGTTAACGAATTGAAATATTTGAGTAGGGAACTTATTGGCGACGATAAGCACGAATCTAAACTAGACAGTTTAGACCACCGGCGTAAAGTTGCCTGTCTGTCGGTTTTTTACAGAATTTACTTCAGTGAGTGTCCCAAGAGCTCCACCAACGCATCCCGCCCGCACCCTTTTACTATCGGACACCCAGACGTACGGCGGATTATCATTCTTATTTGATCGATATTCCCTTCAGGCGTACCAAGCGTTAGGCATGGAATTCCCTGCCTGCGGCTGTGTTTCCGAGCACATACAACCCGAGTATCTTTAATGTGTGACTGACTAAGCATCTTCTGGGCGAGCTCGTTCCATCGTAGATCCTATCTTTGCTCCAGGGCTAGGTAGCGGTCAAAAGCAAGTCCATTAAAAAAAAATGATCTGCTAAATTTGAAAGGCCGTATAAACAATCGTTAGTTTTATGAGGATCGCTGAGATGTGCGTAACCTAAACTAAATATTTAATTACACCCTGTTGTTATTTCTCAACAAGACGTGCCTACGCGCCTACCTCGCAGTTTGTACCCCCGGACCTCCGACCTCACCCCTCGCCATATAATTCTCATTTGTATTCTGCCGCGGATTAACATCAAAATTAGTACAAGGAAGAGCAGCTTAGATGTAATCTTCCGATTTAACATCAGCTAATGTTTTACACGCCAGTAGCGAACATGCGGCTTTAACGCTTATTATTTCAGGAGATAAGGAGTTCATTATCTTTTCGGAAGTAACAATAGCAAGTATTTTGCGTACAGTTTCAAGTTCTTCTATAGTCAAATTTCGTTGTAAAATTAAATTTGTAATCCACTTAGTTTTAATGACCTATGTTTATGCGTGTCTGACATATTCCACATTTGTCAGACACACACGACGGGTACCAGTATCATTTCGCACCTTCTCAAAAATAGAGCATCACTCACCCGGGCACTGAATTTAGTCAATGACATCGC
The DNA here is from genome assembly GCF_003589595.1 of Hyposmocoma kahamanoa. Lineage (NCBI taxonomy): Eukaryota > Metazoa > Arthropoda > Insecta > Lepidoptera > Cosmopterigidae > Hyposmocoma > Hyposmocoma kahamanoa. Next base: position 788,180 of record NW_020653774.1, read on the forward strand.
CAATCGAATCGGTTTCTACGTGGACGAATTCTAAATGGTGACATATTTTTTATTGTGTTATATTTATATTTATGAAACGACACAGTAAGGCGTTGTGCAAACGGTTTCTGTCTCGGTTTCTGTCGGTGCTGGTCGGACACCACCGCCTCTTCGCCTTCCGCGTCTATAACCGCAAGATGGTAAAAATCATTGTTCGGGTTAAGAAATAAGATATCCTTGTTATTAAACTTAGAATTAAGTCATTTTCGTTAAACTAAGGTAAACGATTATTTTGTGGGGAACTGTATACGTTTTTACAATAAGATTCCGGAGCGTACATTAAGATTTAAAACTTACGTTAAAAGTATTTTAATTGAAAAGTCATATTACGAAATTGAAGACTACGTGTTAGATAAAGATGTATGGAAAGACGACATGAATTTAGATTTCAAACAATGATGATTCAAAGTGTATTCCAGAGCATTTACGTTTATTTGAAAAGACCAATCCCTAGAGTTTCTTGCTCGTTCTTCTCAGAGAAGTCACCACAGTGAACGAGCAGTAGCTTAAAAAATGACATTTTCAAGTGTAAAAATGTTACCTATGGAATAAATTATTATTTGATTAGATGTGATTCGCATAACACGCGCTGCGCAAGTTCTTTACGTGCAAAATGACATCGTTGTGTAATGGCAGCACGTCACATGGCTACTTGTAGTCGTTATTTGGTATTTGACGTACAGCCAACCACGCAAATACTGACAAATATGATCGTCTACACATAGAGTCCACCATAGTGTGGGTGGTTTACTTGCGTATTTGCCTATTTGGCTCCTTTGATGAGTGCCGAGAAACCTACCAGCACGACGCGAGTTTGGTGTTTCCTGTGTTTGTCGAATAGCCTAACAAGACAAATAATTTGTCACACATGCCATCTACACATGGTTATTGGTTACTCAGCGAAATCTAAAAAAATCTCAGCGAAAATATCCACAATGAAGAGTTTCAACTTATTTAGAGTCTACATTTAGTAGGTAATTGTTATGTTTACTGCACTGTTGCATCGGGTTTGCCTGTAATTACAGAGATAAGGTTTCATTTAAAAATACTAAGTATATTGTGAGGTATCTGTATAAGATCTTTGGGTACACCCCTACCGTATTTGTAGAGTTTATACTGTTTCTAATTACAATCTACAATTGTTATGGACACGTTTGTTGCTTACCACCAGGTGCACTATTTATTTGTCCGTGGGTTTGTATTATTTGTCTTCATTAATTACATGTATCTAATAAGTGCGGGTGGCATGGTAGAAATATGGCTTCAGCTAACTAATTAAAATAGCGCATTTAAAAAAACGCTCCAAAGTAATATTGAATTTGTTTATAATTTTTAAGTAACTATCAACTTAAACAACATTCATTTGACATAAATAATTAAAAATAAATGCTACCAGCAAAATATTAGCTGGTAGCGTTCGCAAATTTGTCATCAACTAATAAGCTTGATTTATTAAAATCAAACCTAGACGTATCTGTAGTTGTTTTCTTCATATCCTTGTTGTTTGTAAGTTTTACTATGTTTCGTCATCAATGGTATCAATGATGGACGTCTTTGTAAACAATTGTAAATCTATTTCACATTTTCCGTTGCGTCATATTGAGCCACTGAAAAAGCTGGTCCTGGATTTTCGAAAGACCTGCAAGGTAAAAGTCTGTTTAACCATCACGCGTCCTAAAGACAAACGGTGTCACTAACGACATTTGTATTGCAGTGACCCAGAACCACTTTCATACACCACATTGGAAAAAAAAAAAATTATAATTTCTTTTTCACAAAATCATTAATGACACCGTGTGTCTCTGGAACGTGCTGGGTTAATTAATATAATAATGCAATGCTATCAAAAGAGGAAAATTTCATTTAATAATCCATGGTAATATTATAGAACCTTCATCACTGGTTAGGTTAGGTTAGAGTAACAAGTTTTTTTTTAAACTTATATTTTTAAGACTTATAATTTTTTAAGTACATTGAACGTTTGACCATCATGATTAAATTAGTTTTGTGAAATTATTCAACTAGTTTACTATACTAGCAGCAGCAGAGCTCCTCGTGCAAGAGTTCGTCCAGGGAAGTACTGTCACCTTACCTATTTCTGCCGCCAAACAGTAATGTCAGCATTACTGCGTTCCAGTTTTGAAGGGTAAGGGTGCTGGTGAAATTACAGGCACATGGGATTTGTTAACTTATGTCTTAAAGCTCTGAGTGGCACCGCAACTGTTATGGACAGGCATGTAGCTTACCATCAGACGCACGACACGTTCGTCCAGCCAATTGATATCATTATAAAATAATAATAATTATTACTAATACTATAAAGGTCGAACACTTAGGAAAAAAGGAAAAATCCCTTCGATCCGGGTGGATTCGAACCAATGTCTTTCAGCAAACCGTGCCAGACTATACGCATTTTTTATGTGTGATCCTTGTTTCTGGTTTTACCGTAGCGTCATCTGTGACAAATCTATTTCTTCACTTAGCCAGGTATCTTTACATCAGCTGACTAGACTACAAGAATAAGACTGTTACTTAGGGTGTTTCCTGTCAAACTCGTCCATTTCCACACAAAGACTCTCGGGTTGATCGAGCTTGCCATCGCAAGCGGATGAGCTGTACGAGTTCAGCTTCTTCGATTTCAGGTGTTTGCTTAAAACTGCAAGAATGGATAAATTTAATTCTGACATCACACATATTGTTGTAGTTTAAATCTAAATACCTGTTTTTCACACTAACACAATTAATTCCTGCTCATTAGTGCAGAACCCACAATTACGAACACGGAAGAAAAAAACAATGGGAGTGCCTTACATCTAGATCATTATCCGAAGTGGTGGCGCCAAAACTCACACATTTATAATTTGAAACACTGATAATGATTGGTCGTAGTTCCTAATTTAAAAAGAAGTAACAAATTCTGTTCTGTTAATATAATTTAAACTTGACCCTGTTGACATATAATTAGCATATAAACACCCATAGCACACTAAGAAAACTTATTACAATGTAGTATAAACAAACATTGTATAAATAGTCAGTAAATATTGTAAATAAAGTTAGTTGATCAATACCATCTGATTTTAACTCATCTCCTTGCTTAGTGACCTGCTACTCCTCTCACTGTGGCCAGGACACCTTTAGCCATCAGTAGATCGATCTTGTGAGCCTGCTTGACTGGCAGTGAGAAAACCATTCCTATACACATCGCACGACGTGTACATCCTAATTTCCTTCCCAACTTCCGTTTGTCACCTTAGGTCTCCTGGTGACAGACTTCCTTACTTATACTATATATCTCTCCATTTATATATTTATGGTTAGGTTAGGCTACACACCGTTAGGTTGTAGGGCTACACTTGATAGATCGTAAGACGACCCTTGAGGTCTCTCCGTTAGATTCTGATAGTGTAGTTATTATCTTACCATAAATTCATGTACAGCAGGCGGTTGGTATTTGCTGCATACAACTAGACACTACATTGACAGACAAACACTAACACCACATTAAATACCTAACCGCACGCTGTTCAGATACTATTAATACAAAGATCGAACACGTATAAAAAATTCCTTCGGTCTCTAGCCGGGGCTGATAGCTGTAAAGGTATCTAACTGGGTGACGAAATACTTTCATAAATTTCTCATAGATGGCGCTACGGCCAAACAGTCGTTGAAAAATGAAATACAAAGATACGAAACAAGGACATAGAAAAATTCGTGAGGTCCGCTGGTTCGTTCCGTTGCTTACTTGGCATAGCGTCGGGCACGGTATGCTAGAAGACTTCGGTTCGAATTTTTTATAAGTGTTCGATTTGTATTAATAATTATAACAAACTAGTTGAATAATTGAATATCAATTAATAAAAAATTAAATATAATTGAAGGTTCAATACCTATTATTGCAGTTGCATTTAGATTTTATATTTCTCTCAATTTGAATCAATGTGCTGCCATCTAGCAGTCAATAACTGAATGACGACGAATTCGAGATGGTTACTTAGTTCTCCAAAAAATAAGCGATCCTATGGCAGCGCTGCTGTATAAGGTTTATTTGCATTTCTTATAACAAAAAATATTACAATAAACAGAAAATTTATTAAAATTAAATAAAATAAGTAATAAAATAATATAGTCATAAAATCCACCATGGATAATATTACTAGCGCTACTATCATTTTTGCACTTCAAACTAGCAGTATGAGGCATTTTTCTAGGATTTTCGATAATTCTGCCACCGTTGAAAGGGCGCTTGTGAAAGAAAATCAAAACCGAGAAAGTAATGCTTAACGGATTTAAATGAAGAAATATCTACTGTTTCCAAACGAAAAAATGTAGATAGACACTTTCTGCAAACGCAATTAAATAAACCTTATATAATCTCAGTACAGACTACTAAAAAAAACCGACCTCAAAAATACACGGAATTATATCTATTTGCCAAGTTTTATTGAAATATCCCTCGCCACTTCGGTTCTCACCACTCAAAATATATTGAGAGAGAGATAAGCCTTAAATTGGAGAACAGCAAAATCAACCATTAAAATAATTGCTCCTTATAATAAAATTTAGGCGCTATTTATAAAAATGAATATTCATGCGTGAAACTTGAAAATCGGTTCACAAATACCGGAGTTATCGCGTAACATACATACAAAAAAAAAGAACATACAGTCGAATTGAGAACCTCCTCCTTTTTTGAAGTCGTTTTAAAATACACACATCAAAAGTGTCTAGGGATCAAGTACGTTTAAAAGTATTGCTGCAATTAGGGTTAATTATATTAACTTTTTTGTATCACTATTGATACTTTTTAGTGAGTTTTAACATTTAAATAAGGAATATTGTTTAAAAGTCGATAATAAGAAGAAAATCGATTGTCAATGTGGTTTTGTATAAAAATGAGTTATAGCGTTTTGACAAAATCATTACAATATCTGCATCGGAACCGAAACAATTTACATTATTATGGAGAGACGACATCATTTAACCCGAGAAGTGATGATGCGAGCCGTCGGAATGTTGGATGCTGGTTCCAGGCAACGTGCTGTGGCTTTCACTCTTAACACTACACAGAGCGTCATAAGTCGCCTCTGGACGCGCTATCGCATGACGGGCAGCGTGGCCGAGCGACATGGAGGACGATCTCGCATCACGACTCGCAGACAGGACCGGTATATCCAAAATACTGCTCGACGGAATCGTACCATGACCGCCATGATGTTGGTTACGAGGCTCCACAGCTCCTCAGGCTTGCTAATAAGCGATCAAACAGTCCGAAATCGTTTACGTGAAGTGGGTCTGCGATCCCGAAGGCCGCTCAGAGTTCCACCTATTGCACCCTGCAATCGCAGGACCCGTTTACGATGGGCTCGCGAACACAGAAACTGGGAGGAAGAAGACTGGCGCTATGTGTGCTTTTCGAATGAATCCCGCTTCGGTATGAGACCGGATACAAGACGTACTCGAGTTTGGAGAACATCTGGACGTCATGAACGTTTGAGATATTGTCAGGAAGTTCATCCATATGGTGGGGGAACAATAATGATATGGGCCGGTATTTGGATCGGCGGAAGAACCGATCTCATTTGGATCAGGGGTAACCTCAATGCTCAAGTTTACGCAGAGAGGATTGTTTCAGATGTTATCATCCCTTTGCGAGGCCAGTTGGGTGATTCATTTCAACTAATGCATGACAACGCACGTCCACACACGGCTAGAGTCGTAACACGCATTCTTGCCGAAGCTCGTATCAACGTTCTGCCGTGGCCTGCTCAATCGCCAGACCTCAGTCCAATTAAGCACGCGTGGGATATGCTTCAAAGAAGAGCTGTGCCGAGTATGCATACCGTACATACTCTACAACAATATTTTGACTTGTTACAAAACACATGGGCGGCCATTCCTCAAAGTGATTTTGATGAACTCATCTTAAGCATGCCAAATCGCTGTAATTGTGTGATTCGTGTTAATGGTGGAAATACAGATTATTAATTTTCTTATCTTTACAATAAAAATGAGCAAAATCATTATTTTCGCCATTTTTTTGTCATTTAATTGACGCCGTTAATTTAAGTTTTTTCCCCCAATTTGCAAAAACATCAATTTCAGTTTATTTTAATTAAATATAGGGGTAAGCGGTTAAATAAAACATAAGCATTAAAGTAAGAAGTCGTCCTGGAAGACTGGATTTGGTAAATATTGCTTAAATAATTTTTATTTCAAAAATATTTACTTGATCCCTAGACACTTTTGATGTGTGTAGGTTGCAAAATTTTTTAAATATTACCGTTTTTCCTTTTCAACTTAATAAAAAAATGTTTGTAAAATACTCGCTACTAGGCAAGATGGGCGCGAGCACAAGTAACCACACTGCAGGGCAAAGGCCTCCCTTCCCTTTCTCCACTCATCACGATTTAACTCCGCTACAGTCCAAGATCTCATATAAGCATCTAACTCGTCTAATCTAAGATCTCCTTGTGAGTCTTCCACGTCCCCCCTGTCTTGCCTTTAGTAATTTATCAAATAGATATGTATTTCATTTCTGTTTTAAATAATTCTCTCTGGACGTGAACAAATTTCTTCGTTTGTGAATGAGTCGCCTCCCTCAGATAAAAATTGAAAAGTATTTATCGACTTCTTTGTCAGCCTGCACAGAGTCATGTCTTCCTGGTTTTGTCAAAAGATACAAATCACTTTGTGCTATACTTGCAAAATTTGAGAATACATAGACGTAATCTTCTCGCAAACTGTTACAGTATATTTTTTCCCTAACAAACATGTACCTACTGTTAAAACCACTTTATACAGACATATCGAAATTTCACTAAATGTAAAAGTATCTACAACAACGAATCCTAGGAAGTAAAGGCTTCAGAGCCTTTTGAAATCGGAAGTTCTTGTGTCAAAGCATTGGGTACTTGGCCTCGTTCTCAGCACTAATTGCACAAGTATGCAGCCAACAGACATACTCTGGTTAGAAAAGAAACTTTACCAAGGATAACACGACAATGGAATGGTCTTTCAACTTTTAAAAGAATTTGTAAGGATATCAAGCAATTTACGAGATCTTTATTTATTTATGTATTGTAACGTCCAAAACCAAACATAAATTCGATAAAAATAAACATAATAATACAAAGATCGAACACTTAGAAAAAATTCCTTTGATCCGGCTGGATTCCAACCGATGTCTTCCCGCAAAAACTATAACAAATAATCCACGGAACGAACTAGCGGACCTTACAACTCTTCTGTGCTTGTTGCAGGTCTTTGTATTTGGTTCTAAACGACTTTTTACCGTAGCGTCATCGTTTCCCACAGAAGACGTTGGTTCTAATCCAGCCGGATCGAAAGATTTTTTTTCTCAGTGTTCAATAATTGTGACAAACTAGTGGAGTAATTTCACAAAAAGTCAACAGATTCCAAGAATAAATAAAACAAATATAATTCGACTCTCGACAAGTTTCAAGTTTTATACTTTTTTGGTTAATTTCACGACTCAATTTAGAATTTTTATTACTTCGACGGAAAATTCTGTAAATGGCAAACCCAGCAGTATAAAATCCGTGAACATACACTATCTGCGAGATAGCCACTGCATAATTCAGAAACCATTAGACCAGTCGCTTACTGCGCACTCTAAACACAACTCCCGTACTCTATCTTCAACTTTATCACACATGTGCTACGGTTCACGTTCCTTTAAACACGTGCAGGATAAAACTGCTATAATTTTCGCGCAAGTTTTAGCTCTATCTTTGGAACGTAAAGGTTGAGATTTGTTTGGGGTGAATATAAATGCATTTTTGCAATAGCTTTAAATGGAATTTCGCGTGTTAAAGCAATTATGGTTAAGCATTACAGGGATTAAAGTTATAGTGGTAAAAGCAAGCCGATTTTAAATACAAGAATCTGTTTCTCGTATACAGCTATGTCGAAAGGGTTAAGGTTGGAATTTGTTATATTTTTGTTATAATTATTAATACAAAGAAAGAATTAATAGAAAAAAAGAAAAGAAAAATTCCTTCGATCCGGTCGGATTCGAACCGACATCTTCTTGCATACCGTGCCAGACGCTATACCAACTAAGCCACGGGACGAACTAGCGGACCTCACGAATCTTTCTGTGTGTTTGTTGTAGTGTCTTTTGTATTTGGTTTTTTCGACGACTTTTTAGCCGTAGCGCCATCTATGAGATATCTTATGTATTTCGTCACCCAGTTAGATACCTTTACAGCTACCAGACCGGCTAGAGATGTCACTATACATTGTGTTTACATTTTTATTGAATTGATATTCAATTTTTTTTTATGTGAAATTACTCCACTAGTTTGTTATAATTATGAATACGAAGATGAAGACTTAGAAAAAATTCACTTCGATCCGGTTGGATTCGAACCAACAACGTCTTCTAGCAAACCGTGTCGGCGCTATGCCTACTAAGCCACGGAACGAATCAACGGACTGTTTTGGTTTTTAACGACTTTTTATTAAACCATGTCTTTTGCAAAGGGACACGCGGGGTCAAGGTCAAACGTCATATGGAATCACTATCGACCTAGTAACAATACCTAATAAGTTTTAGTTCTCCAGCTCTTAACAGTAATGATATATTTCAAAATACGTTTTCGTTTTCATATATTTCAAACGTTTAAGGTTTTACTTTTAGTGGCGATGAGCGGTGAAATAGGTTTTATTAAATTGTTTGGCTTCATGTCAATTTCAGTTATATTTTACAGGTTGCAGGAAGAAAAACAGCAATTATTATTTTAAATTCCTATGTAAGGGAAGGTTTCAATTCCAACCAGTGTGCACCGCGTTACCGCGTTGATTTGAATGGACAAGCTCGCGCCACGGGGCGAGCTCGGGTGGCCCCACGCTGAAGCCGAAGTGGAAAGCCAACATAAGAGCGACGCCACACGGGCCCTGTCAATGTCGCAACGCTTAACGCATCGAGTGCCATACGAGCAATGCGGTGTCGCAATGCAACGTAAGCGCTCGGTTACTAGTGGAGAAAGGTTTCGCGCGGCAGTGTACATTAATGGCGAATGTGAATTTTATTTACAATGCAACATTTAAATTCCTCTGAACAATACAACCGCGCCACCGCTGTCCGGCCGCCGCGTAGATCAAATTCAAGCCAGACTCGCCCGCGTGACCGGTACGCTCATTAGAGCTAAAACGTAAAAGCTAAGTAAATAGAGCGTATTTTGCCATGACAATTGAACGCACGCGGTCACTGCGCGGCGGCAACGCGGACTCCGCTCGGCGACCGCGTGGCGACCGCACAGGGTGAGCGCGGTGAAATTCGTGTTGAATAAATGCGCCCTGACGCTGCTTACTTATTAGCCACCGCAACACCCCTCTCCACTTGGTCTCCTGGCCCCTAGTCCGAGTGCACGTGTTCAGTAGTCGCGCTATTCCAACGAACCATGTGGCGTGTAAGGGCGCGTTCCCATTATGTCGTGACGACAGACTTTTTTGACGTCACGACGACAGACTGTCGTGACAATGGGAAGAGCTAGAACGACAATCATCTGACGATAATAGCTTCTGCGCTAATTTTGTTTCCCAAATTACCTGTTACACAAACGTGAGACCGTAGCTCCTGTCAGGGAGGTTCTGGCTGAAAATCAGTGCTGTGCAAACTATAGTAATAATAATAATAAATATGTTTATTTCTCACCACAAAATACAACACAATATAAATCTTTGTAGATACGTTACGGTAGTATATTGTGAGAGCTGGTGCTTGATGTAGGTATTTCACCTGTATTACAAGTCACCGGGCCCAGTAAATAATAAGGAGTAAGTGAGTAGACGATTTAATTTGTTGAAATACGTAAAACCATAAAATAAAAACTAAGACTAGACAGTACTTATTATTAGCGTGCGAAGTAGATGCATGTGCGTGTGAGTGGGTCTGTGTGGTGTGTGTTGTTTGTGTGAATTGTGGGCGTGGTGTTTGAATGTATGCCTATATAATGTGTATGTATATATATTAAAAAAAAAAATAATGTGAACCAAACTGCAAAACTTAATTTACAATTTAAATGAAGCATTCAGATGAAGCGTATAGCTTCCGTGTCTTCATAGCAAATGTCCTCATAACTAAGTTTGCACAGCATATACCGAGCTCGGAATCCTCGCTGCACACCTGTGACCGTAGATATAGTTTTGTGTTTTTAGTTACTATTAATAGGTATGTTAGAATTTTCATTTGTACGTTTAATGTTATTTTTGTGTGGGTGTGGTAAATAAATGGAATTTGGAATTTGAATTTGGATAAATAAATCGTCACGACAAGAATGTGACGACAATTAATCGCAGCTTCAAACGATTATATCGTGCAAACTACAAGGCGGCTGCCGTGAACCGATAAATTGTCGTCACGATCTAACGGGAACAGCTAGACACGGCAGTCGTTCAATGACAAAATAAACGTTCACAACATTCGTCCATGACACAGTCACGACAGATAGTCGTGATATGGGAACAGACTAGACGCGACAGTCGTCCAACAATAAATAAAAGGTTACATAATGGGATCGCGCCCCAATAATATTCCCAATCAACCAATCCAATAATTTCCGTACGTGAGAAGCGTTACGCAGTAAGTGCTGTTTTTGTAATTTTACAGGGGACGCGATTTTGTGTACGGATTTATTATGTAATACAACGCAGCGTCAGCGCTCGGACAACGCATAGTGTGGCACTGCTTTAAAGCTCGGTATGGGTCATAATATAATTTAATACACTCTGAATACAGATGTAGAATAAGTTCATAGTGAACTACTTTTGTTTGAGTCATTATTTTGAAAAGCAGCCATGTATAACTCTAACTAAATGTAAAACAGATGATTTTTAGGGTTTTCGTCTCCGGCTCTTTCACAGTTACCACAATTTCAACATTTTCCTACGAAATTCGACTAGATTAAGGATAATACTAAATGCAATAGCCATGTTTACACTGAATATTATTCAACAGAAGTTTCAAATCACCTAGAAATAACATAAAAATGACCAGTAACTAATTATTTGTAAAACTGTGTCATCCCTATTGACATTTTGATATGAAGGGAGAGATTGCAAACATTCGAGTTCTGGTGGTAATTCAAGTTCAGAATCGGAAATAGATGCTGGATGATATAATATGTGGTAAATTAATACCAAATAAAATCTTACAATTTTGTTTCTTTTTATCTACCATTACCTACCATCGAGAAATAAATAATAATAGGATGCAAAAACTTTTTTTTATTCCTAAATACGTATCAATAAGTATTTTGTAAATTTTATAATAATTGGCTAGGTAAGTATTACTTCTACATAACCCAATTACATACTTACCTATTTAAATTCCAATTAAGGGAGCAGGTCGTGGGCAGAGCAAGCCTTAATAAAGTGCATCGAAAAAAATGTTCTTTTCCTATGTCATCGTTGGTTGCCAAGCAACGTTTTGTTATTAAACATTCTACATCGAATTTGGCTATAATATAATCTCGTTACAAGTGTACATTATTTTGGTCAGCGTGTTATTTTGATAAATGCCTTCACTGGTATTCAAACCGATCACCTCTCAATCAACTATCCTCCCATTGGTTTACCATCGTTCCTTTTATATTAAACAATTGATTAACTTAATTAGATGCCAGTAACGAAGGGTTCCACCCTTTGTCACTGTTCTATAGAGTACTATTCCCATTGACATTGCCTAAGAAATTTATACTCCTATTTAGTGGTAAGTATTGAATAGAAAAGGTCTCGCATAGAACCATTTGCTGCGTACTTTCTACACGGGCGTGCTTTCTGGGCATATCCAATCTTCGTCACTATTCATCTTCCGAATTGCAACTTCGATGTTTGCCTCGAACGTGCTGTACAGAGAGCCAAAACTAAACAAAAAGATAAACAAATTTTTTTTTAAATGAAATGAATGAACAAAAATTTTATTCATATTGTTACTTATACAGTAAGTATTAAAAAAAAATGAGCATCCAATTAATTCGACAGGATATCGTCCTGTTTGAATTTGAGTAGAAGTAAACAAGAAAATTAATATTTTTTTATTAAATGTTATATTTATTATTAAACGTTATATTTTTCCGATTATCCTTCATTTGGGCTTAAGCTCTCAGTCCATAAAGCAAATATTTTAGATCCGAAAAAACGTTATTAATATCTAATACCTTTCCAGAAACGCAATATCATGAAATGATCGAATTAATTATTTTCAAAATGGAAACACGCTAACAGATCCGCCCAATAGCAATACATGTAAATATGTATTCTTAGTGGCAGTAGATCTCCTTGTGAAAGAGGTCGTCCAGGGAAGTACTGCCACCGTACCTATTTCTGCCGCCAAGCAGTAATGTCAGCATTACTGCGTCCCGGTTTTAAAGAGTAAGGGTGCAAGTGTAATTACATGCACATGGGACTAATCAGTTCATATCTTAGGGTGATGGGCGCAGTGGAAGTGTCCCTCAGTTCTTTGTGATTTAAGCTCACGGACAGGCGTATCGCTCACCACCAGGCACACAACTTGTTCGTCCCGTCAATTGGTGCCATAAAAAAAATTAAAGGACGAAAAGACATTCGAGTACCTTCCATCCAATAAACGGCTTGTTCTTTGTCTTCTACTTCTTCCTTCATGCTTTCAACTGTCGAAGGTTGAGTAGGAACTTCCCAACCCACTAAAACCTGGAAAATGCTAGTTTGCAGCTGCGTTTCTAAATATTGTATGAAAAATAGTGACGCGGCTGCAGCGCCACAGGCGCGCCACTGCGACTCAAGTGTCGTCGTAGTGGCGCGCGACATATTTCCTACGTTTTCTTTTCTCTACCTTTTGTTCGCTCCACTAGTATCTGGAGGTTTACCGTGAAATACGAAATACGAAGCTACGAACATCGTTTTAGCTTCATATCAAACCGGAGGCTACCACGAAACGCGTACGAAGATCGTGATTTGACGTAAGTTCTTACTCCGAAACGTAAAATGACAGCTTTCGTAATGAATTTGGAATTACTTTCATCGTAAACTGACATATGTAGTACGAATGAGCTTCGTTGCAGACGCAGTCACGTAGTATCCTATTTCGTGGTAGACATCCAGTTTCATCATCATCTAACGCGATTGTCAAGGCCAAAAATACGAACTTGCTAAAAGTGCGTTGAATTGTCAGAAGGAATTTGTTGTTAATCTTGTTATTTTTTTGCACTGTAAAGGAGGTTTTCCACCGGCGAGGCGAGACGAGAATTGAAATCGCTTCGGCAATATCTACTACATAATACCTCGTGCAAGCTCGCGCTGTGATTGTGGATAGTGAAGATTCAGCGCTGTTCATCTAGGGATAAATACGCGGTAGAAGTAATATGTCCCGTAAATTATTATTATTAAATATGTTAACGGAAGAAGAATCAGATGAAACCATATTTAAAAAAAATCCCAAATCGTACACACCATCCGAGCTCGTGCGTGACCATTCGGGCACTGGTCAGCTTGCGCGAGAAATCGTGTTTCCGTTGCAGAGTATAATACTTTATGTGGGCAACAATACTGTCCAATATTAAATCAACAAATATTTCAATTCTCATCTCACCCGTCCTCGTCAATCCAGTCTGTTTCCACCGAAGACGGGCTAGGAGAGAATTGAAATTTTGTCATACAAATTTTAATCCTCGTCTCGCCTGTAAAAACTACTTTAATTAAGGCACTTCACACGGTTATTTGTATTTGCGTATTTCGTATATTTGGCAAGCAAGTACCATGTGTAGATAAGATACAGCGAATACAAATATCCATGTAAGGTACTAAATCCACCCAAATAAAGTCCCGCTACTGATTATGAGTCTCTGTAACGAGGTGTCCGATCGTAAGGTAGTAAGAGTTTACAATCTTGGCGTGTTCACTTACCGGTGTCACCATTAACCTTTGGATATCAGGTCGACCTTGTAAATATTTGAAAAAATCTATACATTTCATTTCCGTTTCTTCATTGTCGTCTTGTTCTAAAACAAGTAACACGCAACAAAAAACAAAATTGTGGTAAATTAATGTATCAAATCAAGGTAGAATCATAAACAAAACTTTAACACAAAAATTCGCTTTTCCGTAAAAGGTTTATGTATTGAAAATAAATTCATTGACATTTCTAAATTCTCTTGATCTAATTCAAATTTGGCCTTCCAAACAAACCAACATTTCGGGCCCATCACAGGCCCCATGATCACGACTGAGATGGTAAAGTCACCAGTTATGTCTAATATTTGTGGTTTGCATGTTATGTATGATACATCCACACCGATAGCCGACCGTGTTCACCTACTAGGAATGGACCTGTCGTCAAATATGAACTTCGGCCGATACATTCAATCCATGGCCAAAAATGCAGTAAGGAAGCTTAGCAACCTTTCCAGGATGAGGCGTTACTTTACACCGGGACAGTTGCTTCAGCTGTATCAAAAGCACAAGTCCGATCGTGTATGGAGTACTGCTGCCTCCTTTGGGATGGTTCTGCTACATACGAACTGGTCACATTGGATTCAATTGACTAACGTGACAAGAGGCTTATAAGGTGACTCGGAATTAGTAGAGGCGTAGCTGCATAGCCTTGAACACCGCCGTAAAGTTGCCTGCTTATCGGTATTTTACAGGATATATCACAGAGAGTGTGCAATGGAATTACACGATTAATTTCTGCCTTCACTCATCGTCACTTTCCATCAGGTGAGATGGAGGTCAAATGCGCACTTACATTTGTATAAAAAAAGGTATGTATAGTGTAGTAGTTCAACAACTTAGTCATGATCATGGGACTTGGAAAAAGCACTAAATATTTATTTAAAAAAATTTATAGGCGAGTTAGATCGTGGAAAAAATAGTTTTATTTTCAAAATGTTGCAATAACAAATTCCTTAAAATGTCGTCATGTCAGAGTACAAAATACTTTAAATACCTGACGGAGAAAAGTCAATTCTCAAATGCTGAGGCCGCATCGGTTCTCCGCATTCGTAATTTCTGTAGCTTGACGACGGTCTTTTGTTTTCAATCTCAGAAGGTCTGTTCAAGTCAACTGGAATCTCGTTTGCCAATGATTCGAAATTTGTTGCGTTAGGACAGCCTGTAAAGTAAGTAAAGATATAGTACTCACCAGGTAGTACAAAAGCTTGTACTTCACGAAGTCTAGCTAGCGTACGGCTGTAACGCTACTACAGTGCTTTGGGAACGTCATTCGCAATACACATTCATGTAGATTCAGAGCCGCAGAAGATACAGCGTAGAAATCACACGGCTATAAAATCTTGCCGATTGCTTCAATGAGAGAACCACAAAACTCTTCCAAGCTGCACCTTTACAAAAGTGGAAGTGGTTACAATGATAGCCGACAGTCGGTAGGGGGTGAAAGAAGACGAAGAAATACATCTGTAAATGAGTAGGAACAAGTCTTCAAAGATGTGAGACGTCGTCAAGCTGCATTGCGTCAGAGTTGCGACAAGCTGCAGCGGCCTAAACAGCTTCTTAGAGGACAAAGTGACCCAGCTCTGGGAAGTTGTCGAAAGGGATGGTGATAACGATGATTCGATGAACAAATGTTAGACAATCTGTTCTCATATTATTAAAAAGGATGGACGTAGATGGTAGAGTGAAATACGTTGATTTAAAGATTAAACTTGTCTCTTTAAATCAACGTAAGTAAATAATACAATATAAAATAAAATGTAAACTTAAATGCTAACCAAGCAATACGCACCACATGTTGCAGTTAGACTATAAATATAGTCTATCCATACTACACTGTATAGTGAAAAGACCTTTGAAACTTGTACTTGCAGAAAGCAACAATTATGGTTCTACCACCGAGCTATCTGATGCAGCATGAAAATAAAACAATCTTTATTTCCATAAGTAAGGAAATTTCACTTGCAATCTTCATTATTAATTTAACTTTACTGCTCATTCATAAGGCAGATTCTCCTGAGATGAATTATCAAGAAACTCTAGGGATGCTCTTTGTAAACAAATATTTGTACACATTTATCATTTACAACACTTATTTAAAACATTATAGATCGAGACAACCTGCAAGAGCTAAACAGGCCACTACCACGGATTTGTAACATCCAAGTAAGCTAAAGCCGTATATTAAATAACCTTTAAGTTTTTGTTTTACTATAGTTTTAAACCTTGTTCTGATTTGCAGAATTCAAACGCGGTCGTGTGAATCTCAGTTATGTATTTCGTGATGGTCGCCCGTCCACTGCTGTGAACAACAAAACACATCGATGCTGTGCGCCGTATGATCAAAAAAGACAGGCATGTGACATACCATGACATTCGGGCATCTTTGGGCATAGGCATGAGTCAAATACAATCAATACCATACAAACATTTGGGTGTGAAAAAGCTGTGCTCTCGGTGGATCCCACACAATTTGACTGAGGCACAAAAAACGAATCGCGTCACTTGGTGCAATGCCATGCTTACCAGATTCAACGAAGGGGCGTCAAATTTGGTGTGGGACATAGTAGCAGGTGACGAAACACGGATGTATAGTTACGATCGACACGTGGCACTGTTGCTTTGGAGAATCGTTGTGCCGTGAATAGTGATACATGACCGTTGGTACATGACCATTTGTTTGCCGGAAGTTATTGACAAACTCCGTAAAAATAATCGTAAATGCCGTATCATCTTCATCATCAGACAGACAAATGAATTTTTGAAGGTGAAAACGTTGACCTTATGAGCCATCCCGCGTACAGTCCCGACCTGGCACCTTGTGACTTTTATTTACTTTAAAAAATTAAGAACCAGTTACGCGGTCAACGATTTTCATCACCTAAAGAAGTTGACGAAGAGCAAGAAAAATATGTTTTAGAGATTGTCACGGAGGAGTGGCATAAATGTTTTCAAAAAGATTCATTCGGATTCACAACGGAGAATATTTTGAGAAACAAATTCATTTCTGACCATTTATAGTATTTTTTTCTTATTCATTCCGGAAACTTATAGTGCGCCCCACATAAATGGCAAATTTTGAACATCATCAACTGGAATCTTATTATAGAAACGTATACATTGCTCGTTAAATGACTTACCAACAGATGCTGTAGTCCGTTCACTGATATTTTTGTCAGTAGATGGAGAATTGCGTATGGGCACATTCAAATACAGTGTTGACGGCTGTGGAGCTGCTGGCAAGGACTCTTCCAAATCGTACATTGCTGTAAGTGGTTTGCAATTTGGAAGTAACAAACTAAGACAAGAATGTATATCTTAAACGGAATTAAATATTAAAGAGAAAGTTGTTGATTCGTGGAAAATATCAACAAAAGTATGATGATGATCCAAAAATACAAATATTTTGTAAATAATTCGTTTTATACTTTGACGGTTCTTTTGTCAAAGAGAGATTAGAAAAAACTTCCTTTATTTTTTTTCATCCTCTAAAGAAAAAACACGGAAAATACGAAAAGGACGTGACGTGTTTTTTCCTTTTATAATTTGTTTATATCTTGCCTCTAGGTTTTTATGTTTGAATCTTTTTTCAAAGCTCGCCTCGATATATTATTATTTCATTTCATACCTAGATTTTCAAGTCCGTAAAAATACAGTTTGTCACGTCATAGGATTGCCGTACTACACATATAAGTGACATGAATATATCAAACAATAGTAACACTTTAGAGACGCATATCAATCGAAAAAGATCAAAACACCGAACCTATTGGTTTATGTTTTTCCATCCTTTAAGCACCGACCTGTAGAGGGAGAATTGGGTAGAGGGGCTCTATAAATAATAAAAACCGTAAACGTAAACGAGAAAACAATATTGTTTTTTGTCCCTTTCTACGTATACCGTTTTGATTGTATGACTCAACACTCGTTGAGTCCAGCACATCCTTCCGAGTGTTTGATGTGCATCGATTTTATGTGATTGTGCTTTTAAAAAGTGTTTTACAACGTTACTAACCGTTCCTTTGTAGTAATTGACAATTATTGCAGCTCACAATAATGGCGCATTGTTATATTTTAGGCTGTAAAAGCCGTACGGAACGAAAAATACCCAACATAACCTTTCACACGTAATTTTTAATTTTTCATAACAATCAATGAATTTTCTTGTATGAATTACTAGTGAATTACTCTTACAAGCTTGAAATATTACGATTTCAAGTATTTTAGATGATATTTGAAGTGTTTTTCTTGATTGAAAGATTTTTGTTTGCATCGTATAAACCTCCTAAAATAAGGAGAATATCTTACTTTTGTCAAATATGTCCATCTCGCTTCTACCAGCAGTGGTTATGATACGCGAGAAAGAGAGATCAAATAAATTAGACAGGCTTAAGCTGATTTTAGGGATACCGTGCTTTTGCCACTATATCATGAACCCATTTATACGTCCCACTGCTGGGCACGGGTCTCCCCTCAGGCGAGTGCTTAGGCGACAGACCACCACACTGGCCCAATGAGGGTTGGGGACTACACACGTTTTCCGAGGACTTTGAACCTTCTTCAACGTTTCATCACGATGTTTTCCTTCACCGAAAAGCTGAGCATGATAAATTTCAAATTAAATTTCGCACAAATTCCGAGAAACTCAGAGGTGCGAGTCTGGATTCGAACCCACGACTCTCTGCTTGAGAGGCAGTAGGTCAAACCATTAGGCTACCACGGCTTCATTTTCATTTCAATTTCTTTAACGAGGTAAAATTTTAAAAGTAGACAACCCAGAATTTATAGGTACTCTGTTGGTATCCCTTTTCAGTAAGGGTTCAACCATCCTCTTAGGGTTTAACAGCTTGGGACATAGTTTTTTATCCAATCTTATTAGATATTGTAATAATGTAATAATGGACTCGTAATGAAGAAGTTTACAGACCTGCAAAAGACGATTAGATCGATTTTTTAAATAATTCCGATAATTGTATGTCTCCCATTTGAAGCACAGACATTGCCATGTACAATTATTGTGTTGTCAGTCATTTATATGTTCGAACGATAATTTTGAAGGGTACAAGTGATTACTAAATTCTAATTTTTTTTAATGAATTCACTGTAATTTTATATTCAACTATATGTTATGATAGTACTTGAGGCACATGTTTTAGGCCAAGTTTTGAGGAAGAATAAACTGATTCTTTCATTATTAACTCATAACATATTAGCATATTCAATAAAATTAAAAAAAAATAATGAAACAACATTTTTGTAATGTTGTAGTTAAAGGAAGGTTAGGAAATAAGAAGCTGTTCAATTGTTTTGCTTGAGTAGAAGCCACCCTCTTTAACTTATTCTTGAAGCTTACCTCTAGTATCATACTATACACTGGTGTTCCAATTATAGTTCAGAACCAATGTAAATACTAAAAGAAAGATTAACCGGGTCGGCAATAAATGGAGCATACCCGTGACGTCATGCATGAGGGTTAAACGCAGAAAAAATGTACCTTTTTAAATTTTTTGCATGTCCCTTTACTTAAAACTTCTTTGTAAAATTTAGTTTTGAAAATACACTAGAAACTTTTTCTTTTCAGACACGTTAATTCTTTCCACCTTAGACTATGGAAACTAGCTTTCCACCCATGAAATATTTAATTTTTGGGTAAAATTCTTTGTTTTTTTTCCATTCTCTAAGGTAAAATTATACAATATATTCAGTACTTTCAATGTAAAAAGAAAGAGGTTGAAATACCCTTCATACTTTTTTAAAATGTCTACCGTGAATGTTGTATCCATGTTGTATCCATTGCAATTGATAACTTATGTTTATAAGCAATTATACTGCCAAAGTTTGGCTGTGATTATCCTTAAAGATATGTATATAAAAAACGACTTTCTGAAAGCTGCTTCGATTTATTTTTATAATTTACATGTACATAATATTTTCATTTATTGTCCTAAATAAATCAATTTCGTTAATGAGTGTTAGTTACAAAGCTTTTAAAAATAATTGCTGCATTTCTGAACGCTATACTATTTTTTTTTAATTGGTAAGACTCTTTGAACCCTGTTTTAATGTTTGTCGTCAACTGCCACTTTGTTACGGCGAAGAAATAGGACGTTTGAGTTGGGTAAGTATTTTGTATATTTTTTAATCAGGTGATTAACGACTGTTTTATTTAGAAAGTGGGTTTCTGAATATTAATTTATTATCAAAGACTACTGATACATACATACATTATTCCTAAATTTATTGAGATTTCAATCCAAACATAAATGTTGGGGTTTTAAAAAAAATTGACGTAAGCAACTGAGAAAATATAAAGTTGCATATACATTAATTATAATGACAAACAAACTGATACATGCATAAAATTAATAAAAAAAGTATTTATCTAAAACTAGTTTTGTTTACAGAAATGGCACCCATGACGAATACAGAAAGGCAAAAAAAAATCATGAACTCTAGAAAAATGATCCCGTTAAATGTGAAGTTTGAGAAAAAAAAATTACATAGAGTTAAATCAAATGAGAAGAAAATAAAGTATCTAAGCAATACTCAAAAAAGTAAAGTAAATTAAGTTAAGTGGATCTAGTGAAGCAAAAGGAAAAGAAAATCAAGTAAAGGTAAATAAACACGTTACTTAAAGGAAAAACAAATGAAAAAAGTATAAAAATGCAACAAGACATAAATATGGAGTGTGACAATAAAACAAAAGGAAGAAGAAGCAGTACCGAAAAGAAAAGAAAACAAAGCAAGACCGCAAGTTTAATTTTGAGATTGTAAGGCGCTAAGAAGGTTTATTTTTAAATATTTTTATTTTGTTGTAGTGTATTTAATGGTCATTTGAAAGTTCATAATTATTCAAGTAAAATTTCCCTCGCAAGATGTATGTGCACTGTGGTATGTAAATTTTATGTTGATGTAATGAATAATGTGATTTCTGTAGAGCGGAAATTCGTTAAGTTATAAAGAAAAATAAATATTTTGGTAAATATGTTATGACATTTTACTTACTCAAATTTAAATACACGAGAAGCCAGATAAAGATATTAGTCTAGTGACTTTGACATGTGTTCGCAACTTTATGTATCAGTTGAGTTACATTTTTTCGTTTTGGTTCATTTTCTGCGTTTGACCCATGAATCTCACAACGGACATTATTTACGGACCTCAAATTTGTACATACTTTAACTTTTTGATTTGAAAATATTTATTGAGTTTCTTTGATATGTTATCAAAACTATTTTGTCAACGTTCTTTGAAAAAATTATCTTTGTTTAGAGGAGGAAAAAAAACTCGACAACCTCCTAAGTTGTCGTTTTTTAAATTCTTTCCGTTAAGGAAAAGGCAAAGGTTACTACCTTACATACAGCCATACAAAGTCTAGGTAATTTTTTCTTTCTCAGTTTTGGTCTATGTAGGCCAAGTCTTTGGAACTTACACGTTTTACTTAAGCACATGAGTTTATAAAAGCTTGGCAATGAGTAATGCCAAGGCATGCTAAAGCTAGAAGGATGGAAATAAATAAAGGAAAAAGTTTGTTAAGTGTCGTCTGTCAATATATCTTTATAAAAAAAGTATGTTTATACCAGTATTTCTGAGGAGACCATAGATTTAGTATATGGATATATATATCTTATGTATACTAAATTTATGGAGAAGACAGATCAAGAAACTTGAGTTACTTATTTCGATTGAGCCATAGCATTTAAAAGAAGAAGAAGAGAAGAAGTTAAATTTGAACCTTCCCCGAAACCAACTTCGACTAAAACGAATGGATGATTCTAAACAGGCTAACTATAAATTCAAAGGCTTTTCTTCCACGACTGAGAGTATCAAGTCAGAGCATAAGGACGTCGGTGCCAATGAAAATAACAAAATAGACAAAGAAGAAACCACATTCAGCATCTTCAATGAGGGAGCATGTGGAGAACCCTGTAGGACACAGCACTTAATCATAGACTTTACTCCAACAGAACAAGATGAATGTGATGTTCTTTTGAAGAAATGTTGTGATTTCTTTGATTATATTAATAGTCGAAATGAGTTAGTGCAGATGAAGGTTAAACCGGTTTGTATAAATAACTTTTTGCGAGTTTTTAAGGCCCTGAAGCAAAACGAGGAGAATTATGAGTTTTAATTATGGTATCACATGACATGGCAGAGCCACTCAGAGCTTTAAATCGCCAAGATCTAAGAGGTACTGTCACTGACATAAGTTGACAAGTTTATGAGTCTGTAATTTCACCCTTACCCTATGAACTATTTCACAAGATGACTATCGCTACTAAAGTTTGAAGCTTTGTTTGTATGTCTGTCCGTAGCGTCCTAACTCCCAACCCAAACGGATGGGCTGACCTCAAAACGATTTTTTATTAGAAGGGATAGTTTGTAGCTATGTTTGATAAACAGCTGTTCAACTTGAGTTCTTAGGTTTTCGCCATTGTTATACCATAGGAAATGAAACTAGTATATTTGTTTTTTCAAACAAACCGACGTTTCGGGGCCTTTACTCAAGAGAAAGAGCTCTTATCCCAGTTAGTGTTGAAATCAAATAAAAATGAATATTTATTTCTACGATTCTCGTAAAATTTGGTATACTATGGAAATCCGATGACATTACAATACAATAACCCTGATCTGATGCTGTAATCAGGGCAGATTATCCAATTCCTCGACTACTTACAGTAGGACTATCGTGTTTGGGCTCTTTATATTAGTCTTGACAACTCAGAGATGATCGCTTTATTGACCCTTTGGAGTACACTATTTTGTATCGTTGATTCTTTAGATTTTAGTGGGGCTATTACGGTATATTTAAATATATTAGACTTGGAAATTGGTCAATATCAATAGGAAATAGTAGCTTTTATAGTAATGTAAAAATTTAAATGTAAATTTCCGCATAAAATGTCTTGAAAATAGAAAAGACGAGTCAGGAGAATTAGGTTTAGGTTTTTTTATTACATCAATTTGGTCAAGTCCTTAACAACTGGCTTGAATAATGAGCACTAACCCACCGTCTATCAGTCAGCCGGCCAAGCACGCATCAGGTTGGATTAAAGAAAGCCACGATAAATACTGTTTTTTCATGATATCTTGAAATTTGATTTTGGCAATATTGCCTTATATTGTATGGTATTTACATCTATTTAGTGATCTACATCTTCACCAGGATCCAGCGTTCGAGAATAAAGTAGATTTCAGTGAATCCGAGCTAACTATTTCTTCAGTATCTTCAATAGAGCAGCCTCTTCCAACCCACATTTTGGCCCGTTCAGCCGTTTCGGTGCTTGAAATGGTCGAGAAAGATGGTAAAGTATTTATTTTATAAGAAGTATAAGGAAGTTGTGTAAAGTTGTAGAAAAAATGTTCTTTTATAAAGACTACCTTATATTTGACTTCGCGATCCTAACCAGTATTCTTCATCTTCTTATCGTATCGATGGCATACACAATATGCTTGCCACCATGGTGAAAGGTACTCGCCGCGTGTTACCCAGCTTGCGCCAGATGTACCATTCCTTGGTACGTCATGCGGGAAGGCTTCTTTCGGGTAGCTCATCTAGTAGTTACAGACTATTGTATGAGATCGTGGTTGAGTGATAAATATTGATACCGTTTGATTTTACAGATTTGATCAAGCGTGCTTTCGAGGCCAAAATGCCGCAGTCGAAATGTTCTTTAGGTCTTGAAGATTACAGCGTAAATGATTATGGACTAAAGAAATTTCCCAAAGGTATCAATTCATGTACCTACGTATATAAATTTCAGCAAATTACAGCTGAATGTTTTTTAAGCCAGGTGACTTTATTTGGGTGGTGAATTATTAATAAAAATATCTAAAATCCAAGATTGATTTTCCTGTTACTTAAGTCACCTTATTATTAAATCATACGGGAGTCCACATCAAAGATCACTCTTTGACTATCCATCATTTCAGATTTTCAATTAATTTACAGCTACGTTCAAACTCATTATTAAATTCTACGCCATCTAGTGCGTTGTTTGAGATGGTATCGTGAAAGATGCTTATGAGTATTGTCCGTTGATAAAGGAGACTCGCCTTTAATACCAAACCTTGAAAATGTTATGTATGTAGGCGGCAATAGAAATGAATTAACAAGAGTTGGTGTTAACAACACGTAGAGGTTTGTGTGTGTTGGTAAATCCGTACACGGTCGTAGCGGCAATCATATTACGTAGTCACTTATAATAAATATTACTTCCTTCTCGTTCACTTACACTAGTTAGATTATGAGAAAAAGCAAGTGTTCAATTTTTCCCGTAAAAAAAGTGAAGTAGGTAAGCTGCACCATCAATTACAATAATATGTGATCATTATATCATCAATTATAATAATAACTGTGACTATTTGATATCACAAATGGTCGATATCTGTTAGCATGCCTGTGTAAATATAATAAAAAATATATCCACTTACTGGCGTCCATCGACTTCAGATAAAATCATTTTAAGTATGCCCCGATTTCAGTAACATTTAAAGTATTTTTACAAAACACCCGCTCTAACTTGAACGACGCAAAGCCGTAGGAAAACAAACGATGATGAAAAAGCCAAAGTAATTCAATTAACCGACTGTACTGTGCTTTTTTTACTTGGGTTCTTTTGTAAAATCAGGAATTCTTTAGTTATTACATGGCGAAGAGCAACTACTAATGTGTGTTGACATATAAGAGAAATTATTGGAACTCTTTGACACTCAAAGGGGTGATAATGATATTTCTAAATTATTGAAATCTAGTAAATTAGTAGCAGTAGAGCTCATTGTGAAAGAGTTTGTCCGTGGAAATACTGCTACTTTATCTATTTCTGCCGCCAAGCAGTAATGTCAGCATTACAGCGGTCCAGTTTTGTAGGGTAAGGGTGCTGGTGAAATTACAGGCACGTGGGACTTGTCAACTTATGTCACAGGGAGGCGCAGTGACAGTGCCCCTCACATCTTTGCGATTTAAATCTCTGAGTGGCACTGCAACTGTTATGGACAGGCGTGTTGCTCACCATCAGGCGCACGACTGGTTTGTCCCGTCACTTGATATTATAAAAGAAAAACAAATAAACAAATAAATAAACATTATTAAACGATGAGATGTTTGATGTTTTTACTCTAAAATTTTTGAATAGAGAAATTATTTTTTCTATTATGTCTGGAAAAAGTACTGAACCATACTGCCTTATTCATACGCTACCTTGTTTTATTTTTATATTAATTTCGCTTTCTAATAAATCTCTCGGCGGATTCAAGGAAAATATAAATATTTTCGCAACCAAGACACGCTCACGCGATTTATCGGCTTCTGGAGTTTGTTTTATGAAATCTTAATTCTCATCATAGAGTGCACTACCAGCATCTTTCGACACGTAAGCAAGTTGTTAACAAAATTTTATATTAGGCTGGTGAAGTTTTTTGTGAACTGTGTTTGATTAGGTATCTTGAATGGGACGTCACTGCTACCACCTATGTAAGACATCTGACTGGAAACGAAAACCCTACGAAAATCCTAGAAATCGCACATCTGTAGGGAGGTTGCATGTTGACCACAGCCCCGTCGTCGCTGTATCTGTGGTTTTTTTTGTAATACCTTACTTCGATAGATAATATCGGCACGCCCGACGGCTCTACCTTATTTTAAATGCTATTTCCAATATTGCAGTATGTACGTGTGATGCGACTTGTCCAAAATGCAAAAAGAAACCTTTGAAAAAAAAGAAAATGATTGCTCCATATACAGCTGACGCTATAAATCTTTGTCGAAACTTGGATAACTGGGACGAACAACATCCTAAGTATTACTCTTTGATTTTGTTTCATAACTCGTAAGATCTCACACAGCAACAAGTCTTGTTCTTTACAAGTATATAGTCTGAGCTATATATATTTACATTAAACAATAGTATATAGGTGTGCACAGAATGAAATTCCGATGAGTACAAGCACTAACGGCTAAGGCTAAAAACCTACAAGAATATTAAATAAATGTACCTAATTAAATGTTAAATGTCATTGTCTTCCTTTTATTTAAAATGCTATGTTATTTAGAAGAAAATAATTGTTATAATTGAGGATTGCAATCGGTATAGTACAATAAGAGATTTTTTTTCACTTTTGGCGGGTTCTATTCCCGGTTCAGAGAGGCAATTATTTAAAAATTTTTAAATGCAGTTCGAATTGTTTTTAAAATAAAACTGAAGGGTTCTTTCATTAAAAAAAATTCTATCTACGGTATCTAAGGTACTTTCTCTCCGAGTTTAAAATCAAAAATCAAAATCAAAGTAATCTTTTCTTCATAGACAAGCATTTTATACTTTGAAATCGTCACGTTGGTTAAACTCTTCATCTTTAGGTCTTGCTCTTTGTAAATAACATTACTATGTAGAGGGAGAATAAAAAAAAGAATAGAGAAGCTTCTCGCGTATACTGAAAAGGGATACCAACAGAGTACCTATAAATTCTGGATTGTCTACTTTTAAAATTTTGCCTCGTTAAAGAAAATGAAATGAAAATGAAGCCGTGGTTGCCTAATGGTTTGACTTACTGCCTCTCAATCAGAGGGTCGTGGGTTCGAATCCAGACTCGCACCTCTGAGTTTCTCGGAATTTGTGCGAAATTTAATTTGAAATTTATCATGAGAAAGCATCGTGATGAAACGTTGAAGAAGGTTCAAAGTTCTCGGAAAACGCGTGCAGTCCCCAACCCTCATTGGGCCAGTGTGGTGGACTGTCGCCTAAGCACTCGCCGGAGGGGAGACCCGTGCCCAGCAGTGAGACGTATAAATGGGTTCATGATAATGATGAAATCTGCCGAGTCTAAGGAGGGAGAATCCGCCAGACCACATTTAGCTTGGTTCAGTTTTAGTAACCAAATAAAACAATTATGACAAATCATTACTTTTTTATTGGCCGTTGAACAGTATTAACTTAGTATACATATTTCGAACAGAAAAAGTATTGAAAAGCGAAAAAAATAAAACATTTAAAATGACCCATAAATTGGGAAAAAGATAGAGGCAAAAGCACGGTATCCCTAAAATCAGCTTAAGCCTGTCTAATTTAATTTATACGTTATTTATTTGATCCCCCTTTCTCGCGTATCATAACCACTGCTGGTAGAAGCGAGATGGATATATTTGACAAAAGTAAGATATTCTCCTTATTTTAGGAGGTTTATACGATGCAAACAAAAATCTTTCAATCAAGAAAAACACTTCAAATATTATCTAAAATACATGAAATCGTAATATTTCAGGTTTGTAAGAGTATTTCACTAGCAATTCATACAAGAAAATTCATTGATTGTAATGAAAAATTAAAACTTACGTGTGAAAGGTTATGTTGGGACTTTTTCGTTCCGTACGGCTTTTACAGCTTAAAATATAACAATGCGCCATTATTGTGAGCTGCAATAATTGTCAATTACTACAAAGGAACGGTTAGTGACTTTGTAAAACACTTCTTAAAAGCACAAACGCATAAAATCGATGCACATCAAACACTCGGAAGGATTTGCTGGACTCAACGAGTGTTGAGTCATACAATCAAAACCGTATACGTAGAAAGGGACAAAAAATAATATTGTTTTCTCGTTTGCTCTGATATGTCTGTGCATAAATCTATCTCGCTTATACGGTTTTTATTATTCATAGAACCCCTCTACCCAATTCTCCCTTTACGCATTAGTACATGTTCGACATTTACAATATATATTTTTCGTTTTCAAACATCGGAGATCGAGACTATCTCCATGAGTTAAACGAGTTGCTTGGGTTTGGTTGGGAAGTTGTACAATAACCTTTAGTACAAAGTTTTGTTTTACTATAGTTTTAAACCTCGTAAATGGCAATCTTTATACATCAACCGGAATCTTGTTATAGATTCGATGTTATGGATAGAGATTAAGTGTTAGGCAATCTATAGATTGCCTTTTAAATGACTTTGTGACTTGTGAAGATGACTATTAGGAACAGTTAGTTTATTTTTATTCCTCGTATTAATGTTATGTCTGTCACTATTTTTCATAAAGAAATGACTATGAATTACATTTTCATAAATGTTGTTTGTGCCGTCAAACTACTAACATCCATTCTCTCTACAACACCAAATTATTGAAGCAGTTTGTCGACTCTTGTCACAACGTCATCTGTCATACCGCAATGCTCTCGCATATTGTTATTTACTTTATTTTGGCTAGAATGA
The DNA here is from genome assembly GCF_003589595.1 of Hyposmocoma kahamanoa. Classification (NCBI taxonomy): domain Eukaryota; kingdom Metazoa; phylum Arthropoda; class Insecta; order Lepidoptera; family Cosmopterigidae; genus Hyposmocoma; species Hyposmocoma kahamanoa. Next base: position 816,379 of record NW_020653774.1, read on the forward strand.
CAGAATAATGCAAAATACTGTTGGGAATTTACGCGTAACCGTGAAGGTTTTGATCATGATCGATAAGCGGGTACTACAAGTGGCTCGCGTCTTACAAACGGCGGCTACTGACTGTATCGACTAGTTTAATTTTCAATTACTTTGTATGTTTTCAGGCAGATGGAAAGCCCCGTGGGGCCTCCTTCACTTATCAACGCCGTGCTGCAACGGATTGAACCAGCTGATTAAGCGTTACGAGATTTACATATGTCTATCTATTTGGGACGCCAGTTTTCTGCCTTGTAACCTAATTTGTATTTTAATTTAGTTTCTTGTGTAGATTTCTTCATGTTAGTCTGTGCATCTATTTTATATTTTTACTTAGTTATTACTATTGCATTTAATAAATACATTATGGCGTAAATAAAGTTATAATTAAATTGATTCTTGAATTGAATGACGTTGTTACGTACATTTCTTTAAAAATATTATCTCCTAGTAGATCTAATATCAGTAAATTAACTTTATACAATTTAAGCTGTATATATACGTATTTTCTTCTCAATGAAAACAATATTACACTACAACAATCGTTATATTTATATTTACGGCATGTGCAGTAGCCGACGACTTTGAAGGAAGTCGTGTAATCGTTTTGATATTACTAGTAGTAATGGGTCTACTTGTAGTGCCGGGAAGATTTTCGTTGTCGTCGCATGCAAGGCTAGTGACAGTCTTTACGCATAAGAACTCGTAGATATCGTCGCATTTCATAGTGGTTGTGGTAGCTGGTGATTATTAATGATACCACTTATCTTGCTCTCATTTTTCACCTCGCTAAATTTGTCGTATACTGAGCTTAGCAATGTATCTGTAAATCAAAACTGGTAAAATAAATGCTATTTTTTTTTTTTTTTTGATTGAAGCCCGAAACCCACCAACCGACGTTGCGCGTAAATGCCAGCGATTATTGGTATGTGTGAGTAGTGCATACTTACCCTGTCAAATTTCGATACTGCGTGTCGCTAGAGATTCAATATTTTGATGTATATACATTTGAGGCAGTGACGTCATTATTAAAATTTTGTATTTCCAAATAATGTTCACTTACGTTCTTCGATATTTCATTGAAAATGAATTAAACGACGTAATATGGAGTTGTTCTACATCACTTACAAATGTTTAGGGCAGCATAGTACGAAGCTCGCGTGGATGTGTGTAATATTCAATCATTTTAAAAATTCTCGCTCGAAATATTGGTTGTTCCACAGGTAATTCTAAAAAAAGCAAAGTTACACTTGTTCCTTCTGGCCCTACCCAAATTTGCGTAAATAAATCGATCTGAAACAAATTTAAAATGACTCACTTTGCACAGAATTTCAGAACAAAAATAAAAAAAATATGGAGAATTTGCGCACCTCTCAATTCCTATACCTCGTAAAAAGCTTACACCAGCACATGTACAATAATAAAATTGAAGTTTGTAGATAATTTTCTGTGTAGATAATTTTCTGTAAATGTGGGTACAATGGATTTCAGAAAGTAAGCTATTTAATTTTAGAAACCGGTAGCTATTCTGAACGACGAAAGCTTGCCATTGATGCAATGTTAAATCTTTTGAAATACCATTGAAGTGTCGAGAAACACGCTGAAAGCTTTTCTGTGCTTCTCAATGGCTACCCTCGACAAGTGCTTAAACTCGTATACAAGAAGATCTCCAGTAGATCAATGGCGAATTTCGAATTAACCATCACCGAGAATATTGTTGTCTTCGAGATAAGCCGACGGTTATTTGGTACACATTCCGTAGTTTTACATTAGTAGGACGGTAAATTGCAGGGTCAGCACGACTCCGCTTTTTAAGTGGTCTTCAGCAATCTTCCACAACTTTGGGACTTCAATCAATATGGTGTTTCTAAAAACAATATTCGGAATACTGTAACACAGGGTATCCTAGTACAGGTTCCGCTCCTCACAATGGCTTAACACGTTGTCATTTCATGTATGGACTTAATATAAGATCTATATCATTGTGATTGGAAATTAATGATTATTATTATTATTCGCGATTGCCAAATGCCTGTGTTGCCAGCTCTCAAGAACGGACGATTTCAAATACACACGAATAAACATCGACTTACAATTATATGGATGTCGGGTCCGCGCTAAAAAGTGTCCGAACTTATAGGGCGTTAAAATCGTATACAGAGCGTCATTCACGCTTTAGTCTTCGTTTGTTCGACTGACAGCGAAGCAAGCAAAATTAGACAGTACTGCGATGACATTACAATTTAAATTCAACGTTTTAGCTTTTTCATATTCCTTTACATGTCACTACGTTTAAATAGGTTGACTTGGGACATTTTTTTCGTGGTTTTTGTATTAGACCCGTCGTCCATTTATTTGTAAGTCAATGCGAATAAATGATTATTTGGCTAGGACTTTGACTTTGACTTCTCCTTTAAGTACCTCTTCAATACTGGAGGTCGACAGTCAGTTTTCTATATGTTTTTTAGTCTTAGTCTTTCGTAGAATAATTGTTCCACGGTCTTACGTTTAAGGACCTTGACATTAGTGACCCTGTCAGTCCAATTGATGAAAAAAGGAAGCCGGAAAAAAACGCTTCTGCGAGCAGATTTCTGATGAGAAACAAAGCCTTTCCGAGCTAGTGAGGTGAAAAATATTTTTACACTACCGGCCTTTTCTTAATACAACTACTACGGTATGCGTGTTTAGTACTAAGCGCTAGTAATGGAATGGTAATGCTTGTATCCTGAAACACGTAAGCAGGTAGTAAACAAAATTGGTATAAGACTTAAATAAAAATTTTATTAACCTAATGTAGGTTACATATATCATTGCTGGTGAACTTCTTTTAAGTAGGAAAATACTTGTGTCAGAAGCCACCGCTCTTCAAATCCGGTACAGTTATAACTACTAAACTAGATGAAGTGCTGATCTTGTTTTATGTTGACTAATTGAAATGAAAAATTAATTATGCGCATAGGTGCAAGTGTGTGCGCGTACGCGCGCGCGTGTACGTGTGCGTGTGCACGTGCGCGTGTGCCTGGGCGTGGGCGTGGGCGTGGGCGTGGGCGTGGGCTTGGGCGTGGTGTGTGTGTGTGGGTGTGTGTATTTGAGAAGGTGATTACTTAGACTGAACTCTCGCAAAACATTTTCAACTTAATTATAATTTTTTGACTTTAACCATTTACTTGTCTCAGTACACACTCATAGGCACTTAGCGAATACACATGTAGCAGTTTATTAATTTGGTTATAAATATGAGTGGATTGTTTTTTGTATTGTCGAGACGCAAAAGTTGTTTTAATTATGTGCGGGGGCAACATTGTATTTTCTTCTTTTCTGAAGAAAAGTTGCATTAAAGCCTATATTCTTGTGCGTTCTAAGAACAACTTGAAGAATATATAATTTATGTACCGTCAACACGTCACCAATGGAGTAAATCTGCAAGGTTTTTTAACCATTAACTTCAGGATAGAACGCTGAGCTCTCTCTAACTGTATAAAGTTCGTCTTAATAGATCCACCCCAAGCTGGTATACAATATATCAGTACAGACTGTACAAGCGCTAGATATATGAATGTTAGGAGCGTTTTGAGTGCAATGTTCCTGAGTACTATGAAAATCCATATCGGTTTACTAACCCTACTGATTACAGCCTCAACTATAAGACTGGTGAGGTATTTTGTAGGAAATTGGATAAGGAATCTAGAGTGGCACTACTCATCCCTACAGAAAAATTCCAAAAATTGGCATCTTTATGAGGATGCACGGTAACTGTTTCCACCGCGTGTTTGCTGTACACTTACTGTAACAACGTTGATGTTGAAAAATGTGATTTTGTTGTGTATAGTAACAAGTAACGATAGACGTGATTTGTCTGGGCAACATTTATTTACTTAAGCAACAAAATACATAATAAGCTTTTTTACTTCACATATACTGTCCAGCAGTGGACTGCGATAGGCTGATGATGATGATGATACAATAATAAGCTGCCTCTGTGGCCGAACGGTTACCATGCCGGACTGCCACGCACATGGGAGTTGTCAACTTACGTCTCAGGGTGACAGGCGTTGTGGCAGTGCCCCTCAGACCTTTGCTATTTAAAGCTCTGAGTGGCACTGTAATTGTCATGGACAGACGTGTAGCTTACCATCAGGCGCATGACTTGTTCATCCGTTGTATGTCCCGTCACATGATGTTATAAAAAAAAAAAGTGGTTGTCGGTGTGTGCGTCCATGGCACACGCGAAACAGGGTTTATCTAGTGCGGGGCTATGTTAAGCGTGTGCGTTATTATTATTTATTTATTTATAAAGGACATCCAACAGCATACATTGCAGAACTTGAAAACTAATTTTAAAAGAAAAAACAAAAAAAATTAGTGATAATAATATTTGTAAAATTGCAGCAAAATTTCAAACTAAAAACTTAATATGATGACAAAATACAAAGGTACATATTTATTTTAATATACAGTATAACAATTATTACAAAAAATTAGATAACAGCTAAGATGGACAAATTACCCTTTTAATATGCCGCTTAAACGAAGGCTTTTTTTTTGGTTAGTATTCGCGAAAATGTAAACTGTACTGAAAGATGTTGTACGTTGTTGTAAGGCGTGAAACGATCTCGTTCTGGCCATAATTAGTACGACTTGGTGGCACGCAAAAAACTTTATGAAGTCGGTTACGAGGTTGATGATGGGGCACTACAAGACGAAACAATGATACAAGGGAAGGGCTGTCAAGGCGAGCGTTAAGAATATCGTGGAGGAAGGGCATGTCAAGAAGCTGTCTTCTATCAGAAACCTTCTATTATTATTATTACATATCACGACACCGTCTCCAACTCGATGAATAAGGTTAGAAGAATGGTACTTGAGTAAGTTTGTTATGTTAACTTGAAATTTGAAATTATAGACAAATAGTCTTTAACAATTTACTTAGCGACGTTGGAGCAAGCACACCTAACTAATGGCTATTCACTCTCGCCTTGAAAAGGCCCAACTAAGTACACCGTTCAGGGAATAAATCCATAGCCATTCGCCATATCGCCGTTCAACTAACACGAAAACAAAAACTAAACATTTCACATAGAGATACATATATTTTATTTAAGTTTAACTAATTTTGTTTATTATTACAGCAAAAACTTATTTTAATACATCAATCCATGTATTTACAAAGACATGAAAGAGATTAAAGAGATTAATAACATTAATATCGACGCGTCAACAGCATGTGCTATGGCCGACGATGATGGAGGAAGTGGTGTAGTTATATTATTACTAACAGTGGGTTTACTTGTAGTGCTGTGAAGAATTCCGTTGTCATAGCATGCAAGGCTAAAGACATTCTTTTCGCAGAAGAAATTGTAGGCCTCCTCGCATTTGACACTGGTGAGCACGTGTTTTTTATGAATGGCACCACACATCTCGGTGTCATTTGGTGGCGTCCCAAAATCATTGTACACTGAGCTTAGTTTTGTATCTGTAAAATAATACGAATTTAAAAATTGGTAGTTTATACGCTATCTCCAGGTTTTTTTTTTGTGTGTAGGATGTTGCCTGCTGTTCATTTGTTTTGGTTCGTAAACCTTACTTACTCAACCGAATTAACAATTCACCCGCAATTTTAGCTTTTTTTTTAATTTATTCAATTTCAAACAAGTTTTATAAAACACGACGACTTATATTGGGAATGAAATGTATTTTAGTAACCGTAGAGCTCGTCGGTATCGGTGGAACTTTTGGCAGACCTTGAGCTCCAATTTATTCCATAGAGAATAGTCAAGTGGGTTAAGATCAGGATTGGAGGGTGGCCATTCTTTCGCAGGGCTTGAGCCGTTTTAGCCTTATGGGCCAGTGCTGACTCTTGCTGCAAAATCCATTCTTTGTTGTGAAATAAAGTATTAGATAGGGGTTTCTAAAGTGTTACTTTGATTAACGAGAAAACATTGATTACTTGCGAGACAGGCTTAGCCTAGTGCAGGAATCAAGACCAATTCTCTGTACGCGATATACGCTGCAACAAATTGTGTTTCTAGCGTTGTATTAATTTCTTATTTATTATGTATCTACCTGCACAATTCTGCTTTAAAATAAAAATAATATTAATTTTATTCGATAATTTTTTTGCTTTCGCCTTAACACTTTGTAGGTAGAAATAATACGAATAATACCAAAATATGAAGCCCCCACAATACCATTATACTCGCCGGATTATGGGGACCCGAAACATTTTGTGCTGACGTTAGAACATCTTTACTGTTTTTGGCATAAAATTTATTGTTTTGTGGGTAGAAGTTTTCTTCGTGAAAACTTTTTCGCAGGTGAAGCGTGTTTTCGCGTCGTATCCCCTAAGCAGCCGACAACAGTTGCAAACGTCCGCGTCTTAATTTACGAAGGCGATCATTTAGGAAGTGAATTTGTTGACTGAAACACGAGAAATGTTAGTCTGCAAAGCGAGTTTCTTTTGGGTGCGACATGGGTTTCGGCGAAATCGCTTTCTGATATTAATCTGATGTGTGTTGTTGTTACAGACCGCGGGCGGCCATTCCTTTGGCGATCTTTCAGAGAATCAGTCACCTTGTAACGTTTTATTGTGTGACATACAAAGTTGCAGCGTATCCCCATAAAATTTATGTCACGGAAAATCTCCATTGGTCTTTTTCCCGCCATATGTAGCGAAATTACAGTCGCACGAAATTGTTTTGTTTCCTAATTCACGAGAAAAATAAAAGAAATAAATTTAAAAATCTACAAATAGAACACAAATATTCCAAATTCAAAATAAAAAAAGAATTAAATAGCTGCTAGTATTATTTTGTTTTATTTTTTAAAGGCAAAGTTTGTCTCAAAAGTTATGAACACACGAGGGTTACCTATCAGTAGTCTGAAATGACATTTTCCAGAAATAAGGTTCGCTCGAATTTTCATAACCTCGAAAGTAATTTTGAGAGGAAAATGTTTTTTTTTTCTTTTAAATCTAACCTAATCGTGTCAATAAAGAAAGAGTTTCAGATAATACTTCGATTTTTTTCGACTTGATTACGTATTTTTAGTCGTAACACTCATTTATTGTAAATTGAATGAAAAATTTACATACTTAATCTACTATAAAGATTTGCACTGTAAAAAACTCGAAAAAAACAGAGCTTCTAAACATTATCGGTATATTTGCGTTGTTATTGCGAAACTTTGGTTTGTTTGAAAAACAAAATGACCTTAGCGATTTAGATTTAGATATTATTTTTAAAAAATGTGGGAAAAATATTCGAATTTCCAACGTTTAGCAAACGAGAAAACCTAAAGCCGGGTACTCATTAGCGAGCTGTAACGAGGTTCTAGTGTGTACGCGTGAAACAGTCTTCACTTGCTAGAATGAGTACCTGGTTATCGTCGGCTCACTGCAAACCGTACCGCACGCATTCCGACCGCGAACCACGTACATACTATGATTTTCGGTAACACAACACGCAACGGTTACCGTTACGGCTTGTTAGTGAGTACCCGGTTTAAGAACTCGGTGTCTCATTAATATAATAATTACCTATGACTGTCAAGTGAAAAGAATACACTGTAGTGTATAACGATTCTCATGTAGGGTAAAGTTGCAGATATACAAACCATTATTTGTGTTGCAAAATGGTATGTATGCCCGTAAAAATGTACATACCTTCGTTAAGAAAGAAGATATCCGTAATATTAACCTTAGAAGTAAGTAAGGTAAACGATTCTTTTATGGGGAACTGTATACGTATTTACAATAACATTCCGGAGCATATATTAAGATTACCGTTTCCTAAGTTAAAACTTACATTAAAAGTATTTTAATTGAAAAGCCATATTACAAAATTGAAGACTACGTGTTAGATAAAGATGTATGGAAAGTGAGTCTAGATTCCACATAAATATGATTCAAAATGTATTATTCTATAGCATTTAAGTTTATTTGAAACGAGCAATTCCTAGAGTTTCTAGTTCGTTCTTTTCAGGAGGTCAGCGTAGTGAACGAGCACTACCTTAAAAATGACGTTTTCAAGTGTAAAAATTTTACCTGTGGAGTCATATAAATGATTATTTGACTTTGACATTGACTAGGTATGTACAACATACATACTCGTTCAATGAACTAATGATTACACGAAATTTAATTAATAAACAAAACATTGAGTGCTCCACACATTGACTTACAATTATATGAGCGTCGGGTCCGCGCTAAAAAGTGTTCGAACTTATAGAGCGTCATTCACGCTTTAGTCTTCGTTTGTTCGACTGACAGCGAAGCAAGCAAAAATTAGACAGTACTGCGATGACGTTACAATTTAAATTCAACGTTTTAGCTTTTTCATATTCCTTTACATGTCATTACGTTTAAATAGGTTGACTTGGGACATTTTTTTCGTGGTTTTTGTATTAGACCCGTCGTCCATTTATTTGTAAGTCAATGGCTCCACAGGTAATTTTAAAAAAGCAAAGTTACACTCGTTCCATCCGGCACTACCCAAACATGTATCAATAAATCAATCGTGAACAAATCTACTTAACACTACTTACTTTCCAAAGTGTAGAAATCTCTTGTCTTATTAGCGCGGAAACCGACCAAAGCGGGCTTTTCGCTCGACTTCATTAAGCCTTCCAAGATTTTGGCCTCTTCCTTACTATTAATGACCGCGAGGTTACCTCCTTCATCTTTGCAGATCCCATTAGCTGTTTCCCAATTGTAGGTGGATGTATGAAATTTATGGCAAGTCTTCGTGTGGTTGTTTAATATGTAATCTGAGAAAGAGTATTGATGTGAAGTAATGAAATTAAAATCAATGTTCCAGATTTTACAGCATACACATAACCATCGTCATCAGACGTTCTGTTTGGGAGGTTCAGCAGCGAATGTTTTCCAGTTGACAATAATGACGGTATTCTATTATGTAAACATCACTAGCTTCACTATTGATATTCTTTAAAATTGCAAAAAAATGTGATGCCGGCAGTGAGAGATAAGGTTTTAAACCTTCTGTACCTGCGATTGCCTTGGCTCTCTCTCATCGTCATCATCATCATATCAGCCGGAAGACGTCCACTGCTGAATATAGGCCTCCCCCAAAGATTTTCAGATTAGCGGGCCGGACGCGACATGCATCCATCGATTACCAGGTCATCCGTCCATCTATTAGGGGGTCGTCCCACTGAACGCTGAACCTGAACCTTTTTGTCACAACGGCCAGAGCTCTGTCGGTGACTTTCTTTCTTCTGCGGCTCTCTCTAGCCCACAATATTTAGTAAGTATAGAGTTGCTTTCATAATCTCCTGTTGTTTAAGTAATTTCATCATGATGGCATTGACGGCAAGGCTGCAATACTTACTACGGTCAACAGTTCCGCACTCGTTCAATGTGATTGAAGATGGACTTTCGTAGAAACAGATGAAGGGGTTTCCATCGTCTTTGGTGATATCTGTCACGGTACCTGTGGTCGTCAGTAGCTTGCAGCCTGATGTACAATCGGCCACTGGAGAAAAATCAATATCAGCTATAGTCATAGTAACAAGTGACTTTTCCAATAGTATAGTACAAGAAACGGTCGAGCTGGGTAACAAATATCATGATTTCTACACAATATTCACAGATGGTTCTAACGAAGACAAAGGTATTGGCGCTGCCTTCTTTGACCCACAGAAGCACGTATCAATGAAATTTAAACTTTGTAATAAAGCTAGTATTATGAGGGCGGAATTGTCAGCTATCACGGAAGCCATTATCTTATGCTAAGTCCGTACAGAGAGATAAGATTCTAATTGCCACAGATTCTACAAGTGGGCTCCAACACTTGTTGAAATGTAATTTAGAGAGTAGAGGTATACCAATAGCATACGAAGCCCTGAAACTGATATACGAATTAAGTATAAAAATCGAACGATCATTATGTAATGGATTCCATCACACGTAGATATATAAGGAGGAGGCGGATAAACATGCTAACGAAGCTATATCCGATGGTGTTAGCATTTGTAAGCCGACTGCTGCTGAACTTATTCCTCTAGCTAGAGATATTTGTCTAAATATTTGGGTTAAAGACTACGAGGAAATTTCACTAGCAAGAGGCATTTGGTATAGGACGATGCAACCGCGACCTCCTCGAAAGCCTTGGTTTGACGCTGTGGGTCTCTCTAGGGACTCTCTTGTTGCAGCATTTAGAATCAGATCTTATCTAGAAAAAATTTTATCACTTAATAGGTATCAAAGCCTGACCCCTCTGTGATTACTGCAAAAGAATAGAAAACCTGATCCATCTGTAAGTGGAGTGTGACCATACTAGGACTGCAACAGTACGATTTGGAGTTGAGGAAATTGGACGTAATGGAGACATAAATATTGTTCTGGGAAATCCCTTACAGAAAATAGCCAAGAAGATTTATACTTACGTCATCTATTGCATCAAATCTAAAAATGCCCCTTACTGACCACGCAATTTGAAATTCCCTATGATAAATATCATGTAGTGCAGTGTTAAAGGCCTTGTTCAAAATTAAGAAAAAAAAAGAAACAGATACGGTCGTGAGTTTCGTGCATTTGTCACTAAGTTTATTAGGTCATCGGACAGCCTAGTTATGGGCCATCCTACATTTAGTTATTTTCGTATTATCCGCTCACGCGATACACGCAGCCGTAGACGCATACCACACCTATAGGTGCCAGTGATGATTTTATACCGATTTATCGGATATCGAAGCTATAACAGGTAAAAGAACTAATAATAATTGCTATTTCGGTAACTGCTCTAGCAAACCATAAAGTTTTTAATGTCTGGGTTTGGGTCTGTCATTTAAAAAAAATAAACAACTTCAAAAATACGTCACGACAATCGTGTGTGTTATTGTTTGGGCTGGTGATTTCGGTGTTTATTTATTCTAAACATACCGTAAGTAGCGTTCTTTAAGTTTACCCTGAATATAAATGTTTATAAACTATACTTTAAGGAGTAATTTCATGGTAAAGTTAGAACCACTCAGACGGAATATTATCATATTTATCCAAGTACACCAAAAATTTCATTAGTGCTTTTTGAGTGCAGGATTTGCGGTGTATTACTGCATTTTATTTGAGATGTTTTTGTTGGTAGTACGGAGGGTATTTATTTAGCAATGCAGAATAATAATTTTTATTTATAAAAATTTGTATTTAAACTGAATCCTTTTCTAATTTGCGAAACCAAATAGCCGCCATTTTGCGGTAGGTGGTGCGCATCGCGTGCACGATTATAAATCTACACTCTGCACGTATTTATTCCATGTTTTCACTCCAAAAGTCAGCAACAATCAATTTAAATCGTCCATTGTGTATTCAAAACTTTTGAAAAAATACCGAAAAAATGTTACCAAAATAACATAAACAAACCGTTTGTATCTGCGGTGACTACTGATTTAACAGTTGTAGTCTTCATTATATCCATTATTGCATCTTTTGAAGGCGATGGTGGTTGCAGTAAGGCTATAATCGCACCTGAAAAAATATAATAATAAATATAAACATACTAACATTATAAAACGGGCGTAAATGCGAATAAACCAATTAATAGGAATCGTAGATCTTACTTTCTGGCTAAATCGCAGAGAGAGAGAGAGTGTGGACTTTAAACGTCATACTTAGATACTGTATAGAGCTGAGACATAGAAGTAGACTTGCCTTCATTCTGACACTTTTGCTGTGCAATTGCCCACTTGGCTGGTTCTTGGTGAAGCTTGAGCCACCCTTTAGCCTTATCGGAGTACGTGTAGTCGCATCGAAACCTGTCCCCATCTGATGTGGATAAATGAATGGCACAATACAATAGAATTTCATATAAAAATTAAAAAAAAAAAGAGTTTACGCTTACCGAAACAGGCAATATCGGTATCAAAGTTTAAACAGGTATGAATTTAATATAAAAAAAGAAAATTGAGCTCTATATTTAATAAATAAAATAATGTCAAGAGATAAAGGAAGATTATTTTTATTAATTTGAGAGAATGTGTAATTACAAATATTTGGGTATGTAGTTGGCAGAGACTGGGAGAGAATCAGTAACAAAAACCCGCATCGCACCGTGAAGTCACTAGCCTTTAATTCCATGCCAAAGGTGTTGAGTACACAAAGAAATTCTGGGACTCCGATTAGTCTCAGAATTTCTTTATATACTCATCTCCTTCAATGCTACGTATGTGAAGCCTGGACTATTACGGAAAATCTTCGCAGATGCATAGAGACTTTCAGGACGTGGGCTTACAAACAGGTGTTGGGGATCACCCAGAGACGTAAGTTGACAAGTCCCATTTGCCTGTAAATTACCGTTTAAAACCGGAACGCAATAATGCCCTTACTACAGAAATAGGCAAGGTGGCAGTACTTCCTTAGAGGATGCCTCTCACAATTTCAGTTTGACTAATTCTTGTTTTGTAAGAAAGTTAAGTTTGTTTAATCAAGGACTATGACAGAAATTGTGACATAAGACTGTAGTACTAATTAATATGTTTTAATTTATTCTAATATACATTATTAATTAATAATAAATTTAACTTAATAAAAATTCATATTGTTACAATAAAATAATTTGTAAAACAATGTAGCGTAAATTGGGATGTTTCTTTGTAAAATTAAAAATAATGTATTTAATTAATAACTTTTGTAACTATAGCGAAAAAATAGGGTGGTTTTCATTAATATTAGATATAACTGGTTGATGACTGTACCACCTCAGTCAACCGTGACCATGGGACCTGTAAAGGGCCCGAAACGTCTTATTATTATTATATTATTTTTAAATCCGGACAAATAGTTTCATTTCCTATGTGTAACAATCGCGAAAACCTAAGAACTCGATAGAAATTGTGAAATTTGGTTTTTAGTGATTTAGAATTTATGATGTTAATTACTAAAGATCTTTTAATTATACCACCACAATTTTATTGTTCTGCATATTTCTACATTTTAAAGTAGTTTTTAAGGCAATAGGCAACAAAATTTATATTATTTTTCGTGAACTAATAAAAATCATCGACCTCATTTAAGAATAAACTTAAAAATGTGTTATTGCATATTACTTACAAACAATTAAGTGGAATAGTTATCAAATTAAAATGGTTTTGGTGACTAAAAGAGAGCAGAAAATTTTGAAAAACGTTAAAAATCTAACTACTATCAGGTATTGACTTACAGTGATCACTGAAAATGTCGTTACGAGATCCTCTGTCACAATTTTTTTTTGTTCACCATAAAGGGGTCAACATGTATAATTAAAAAAATCCATAGTAGGTACCGGTACAGGCAGCAAGAAAATTATCTGAACCTTTGAACTGTCCAAACAGGTTCAACATTTCCGCGTCTCTTTATTTTTTTGTTTTTTTTACGTAAATTGGTAACAATTGAAAGACTATTGGACAGTTATCAGTAAAATTCAGTCTTTGAAAAAGTGTTATCTAGATGCACGGATAACAAATTTGGGTCGACTACAAAAAATTAAATGGCCTCTCATTTTATTATTTTATAGCCTTAATTTTTTCAGTCAAACTAAAAACCAAATCAGGAATATCGAATTTTTAGGTTCTTGCGATTGTTATAATACATACTCGTAGGAAATGAAACTATTTTTTTTCGAATCAGAATCTGAAACGTCTACCTGTCTTTGGTTCTCTCACTTGGTGACATCGCTTCTCAAAATGTGTGTATAAACTAAAAATGTTCTTATAGGAAATTACTATTTTTCCGGATTTAAATCGCGTATTTTTGTTTTTTCAAACAAACCAACGTTTCGGGCCCTTTACAGGTCCCATGGTCATGGCTGATTGTTTGATAAAGCAATTTCAATCTGGAAAAAAAATAGTTTCATTTCCAATTAAAAAATGTTAGAAAACGGTTTTTTTATTTATTTGGAGGTTTGTTTTCTTCCGTATTTTGTATACTTTTATTTGCCAGAATAGGTGCAATAAATTCTGCAGGAATTAATTAAACTTAGGTACTTAGCAGATGGGCAAATATGAATTTCAAATTAAAGTAAATTGTTTTTTGTAAATTCTAAATATTCTTAATTTCTATGGAAGTAATGTGTGTAAAGCCATCTTGTCAATTGTAATTTAAAAATTCGTCTCTGAAATAATATATTTTGTTTTGTAATTTGTTGAAAATAATTTTGTATAAAGGTTGAAGCAGTTATTTTTATATTATTTTTTGGTTACGAGGTTGGTAGATAAAAATTGTAACTTTAAAAACAAAACCGCTCAAAAGTATGTGGAATTACATCTTTATTTAACCAATTTACCCACGAGAGTTTATTAATATTACATACTTACATGTGGATCCTACTACACTAAAAATTAAAAATATTAATTTGAAAAACTTCATTATAACGGTACTGCAAACACAAATGCAAATTACTAACTTCAAAAGAGTGACTCCAATATCGAGTATTTATACTGATCCGTTATCAAGTCCTATGTTCGCTAACCGTTGATTGGTTTGAAAAAAAAAAAACTAAATATAGGGAAACATATTTCACCTAAAGTTAGCGGTTGCATGAGAATTAACTGGGCATTCCAACCTATGAAACAATTGATCATTTGCTTCATGTAATTCGTACCTATAATTGTTCCTTGACTTTATTATTCCAAGAGTACAAAATACGTTAAGTAAAAATAAGTCCCATTGTCATCATAAACCCATTTATACGTCCTACTACTGGGCATGGGTCTCCAAGAAGAGGCCTTTTTCGATGTGCAACTTAACGATGTTTTCCTTCGCCGAAAAGCTCTTGGTAAATTCCATGCTTAAAAATAAAATGAATTACTAATTTTAACTTAATACTGCGTATTTTATTATATCTCGAAGGGGAAAATGAGCAATAATCGAACTCCACACCTAATAAACCAGTGATATTCGACTATGTTATGTAAGTTTGTAATTTGTTGAACTAATTACGAATGAAGAGAAGACTCAGGCAGATCACTGTGTTTTAAAGCTCAGAGTGTCACTGCAACTGTGCGTCCCGTCGCTGTTGTCATAAAAAAAACTTCAAAATAGGGGGAAGCATCAAATTGTCTGAATTTTTTTTGAGTTTACGTTGCGCCACTACTCCTACAATTGTGTACCGATTTTGTTGGAAACGGGGTACCGCGGTAGTGGTCACATTCAAATTTGAAAATATTAATCCTCTAAGGGTGGCAAAGTAGGGAATGAATCCGGTTTTATTGCATTTCAACCACTTTTCATTGTATGTATTCTTATTATACGAGAAGTATAAATAAACAAATACTTGTGTAAGAAGTTGCTCAGTTTAAAAAAAAACTGTAACGCAGTAATTATTATTGACTTATCGCCGTCTACTTACCTAGATTTTTAAAATTCTAAATTTTAGTCCAATTAGGCAAAATATCCTCAAACAATATCAAGGAAAAATAATTTAATTACTTATTTGCACTTCAGGGGCCAACCACCATTTTACGACTGCATTATCATAATGTGCGTGTGCAGTTTGCATGTGTTGTGTGAGCGCTACCAAGGAAAACCCGTTGCCGAGATAGCAAACATTTTTAAAAGTACCTATTATAACGCTTTGTTGCTAGCGCTTAATAATATATTAATAAGAATAAAATATTATACCGTGGTGAGAAACCAGTTACTAGACTATTAGATAATAAACACGAAAGTCAAAAAATTTACAGTAATAGTAATATTTTATAGGAAATGAAACTATTTTTCCGGATTTAAATCGCGTATACATATTTGTTTTTTCAAACAAACCGACTAGGTTTACCCATGATGACGAATATCGCAATGAAATGCTGCGAGCATGTCATGGATAAACCTACACATTCAATAAAGTTTGACAAACCCCAGGTCCTTGCAAAAGAAGTCCGTTATCTACCCAGGATGCTGCGAGAGGCCATTGAAATTAAAAAACATCCTAATTTCAACAGGGAAGATGGTTTCTCCGTACCACCAGTTTGGGATCCAGTATTTCCTCTAATGAAAAATCCCAAACAGACATAAGACTGCAGTACTAATTAATATGTTTTAGTTTATTCTAATTTCTATTAATAATTAATAATAAATTGAACTTAATAAAAATTAATTCAATAAAATAATTTGTAAAAATTAATATAGCGTAAATTGGAATGTTTTCTTTGTAAAATTAAAAATAAGGTATTTAATTAATAACTATTGTAACTATAGTGAAAAAAATAGGGTGATTTGCATCAATATTAGACATAACTGGTTGAAGACTGTACCACCTCAGTCAACCGTGACCACGGGACCTGTAAAGGGCCCGAAACGTCGGTTTGTTTGAAAAAACAAATATACGCGATTTAAATCCGGAAAAATAGTTTCATTTCCTATGTGTAACAATCGCGAAAAGCTAAGAACTCGATAAGTAATATTTTAGGCAATTTGATGGTCGAGAAACTAAAATGGGTACTTAGAATAGGCGAGAATCTAAAAAAGAAATATCAATCCATAGATATAGATTATAGTAGAAGAGTAAATTACAAATAACTTTTTTATAAAAGAAAACTGACCTCAAAAGTTCGTGGAATTGCATCTATTTGCCAAGTTTTATTGAAATCGGTTACCGGAAAGTGCGCGAAACCGGATTCATCCCCTAGTTTGCCACCCTAAGAGGTGGAATATTTTCTATTTTCTTCAAATTTAAATGGGGCCAATGTCGAGGTAGTCTCTCTCCAACAAAAAAGGATCATAAAAACCGGTTCACAAATGCCGGAGTAATTAAACATACACACAAAAAAATGCAATCGAATTGAGAACCTCCTCCTTTTTTGAAGTCTCCAAAATAATAATAAAAAGGCAATAAAATAAAAATAAAAATAAAATAATAAAATAATTTTTATTTCAGACCAAAGATCCATATTTTGTTAGTATACAAACATAATTCTTATTATCTAATGTTAGTAATTCTTATGATCTAATCTAACGTATGGTGCGTGTAGGAGCAGCCAGTATTTTACTACCGGGCTGTCCCACCGGTGCGCAACTGTCATAATATTAACTCTTTAGTTTCTAATGTCTATTTTGAACTTTA
>NW_020653774.1:833463-896673 GCF_003589595.1 Hyposmocoma kahamanoa
CTAGTGCTTGTATAATAGCGGCATCGCCGGACTCGCTTAGAAAGGCTACTGTAACGGCGTACGTTCAAGGGATACGCGCCCAAGCATTAATCGATACAGGCAGCTCAATTAGTTTTATGGATGAGGAATTCTTTAATCTCTGTCGTTTAAAAAAGAAACCGAGTAACCAGAGAATTTCAATGGCTTCGACTACTCTTACTTCCAAAGTAGAGGGACAAACTAGCGTCTCTGCCAAAATTGGAGATTATGAGTACAAAAATCTGAATCTACTCATAGTAAAGAATTTATGCGCTGATCTCATCATTGGACATGATATTCTGCATCAACACTCTTCACTAGAGTTTTCTTTTGGTGGTTTGAAGGAACCTATCAAAGTTAATGTATGCAGTGTTGCTGCAGCTACCGTGCCTGCCGTACCACTGTTTTCTAATGTATGTCCTGAAATTAAGCCTGTTGCTATAAAATCGAGAAGACATAGTGAGGATGACAAAGAATTTATAAAAGAGGAAGTCAGGAAACTTTTGGCTGATGGAATAATCGAAGAAAGCACGTCCCCCTGGAGAGCTCAAGTCCTTATCACAAAAAATGTCAACCATAAGAAGCGTCTTGTCATCGATTATTCCCAAACTATAAACAGATATACTCATTTAGATGCGTACCCTCTACCAAACATAGAGGAGCTGGTGTCACAAATATCTAGATATCGTATATTTAGCGCTATAGATTTGCAAAGTGCTTATCATCAAGTTCCTATTTTGCTCGAAGAACGTCATTTTACGGCTTTTGAGGCTTTAGGAAATTTATACCAATTTCTCCGAATTCCATTTGGCGTTACAAACGGCGTCTCAAGTTTTCAAAGGACGATTGATTGGGTAATCCGAAAAGAAGATCTCAAGGGAACGTTCGCTTATCTTGATGATATTACAATTTGTGGCAAGACCCAGCTTGAACATGACAAAAATCTTAAGAAATTCTTGGCAGCTGCCCAGAAATATGGCCTCACTCTCAACAAAGAAAAGAGTAAGTTCTCACAAAACTCTATTAATATTCTGGGTTATAACATAGAAGACAACATTATCAAACCGGATGCAGACCGCTTGCGCCCACTTCTGAACTTACCACCACCATCAGATCTATCATCACTGAGAAGAGTGATAGGAATGTTTGCACACTATAGCAAGTGGATTCCAAATTTTTCAGAAAAAGTTCACGATCTTACTAATGCAAGGATATTTCCATTAAGCGACAATTTAGTCAAAAACTTCAATGTACTCAAATCAGATATAGCCAAATCAAGTATTCATGCAATTGATCATAACGCACCATTAACCGTGGAAACAGACGCGTCAGATCATTCTATCGCAGCAACTTTGTCACAGGCTTCTCGGCCTGTTGCCTTTTTCTCCAGAATGCTAAACAAAAGTGAACATAATCACTCGGCGATAGAAAAAGAAGCTTACGCTATCGTCGAATCGCTGAAGAAATGGCGTCATTTTCTTATCGGCAAACCCTTCCGGCTTATCACTGACCAAAGATCAGTATCTTTCATGTTTAACAATAAACTAACGAGCAAAATAAAGAATGAGAAAATACAACGCTGGCGTCTGGAGTTGGCGCCATTTAAGTATGACATTATATATCGTCCAGGCAAACAAAATGATGCAGCGGATGCACTCTCACGCGTATGCAGCTCAATATCGACACGAAATGAAAAGTTATATTCATTGCACAATGATTTATGTCATCCGGGCATAGCACGAATGACCCACTGGCTTAAATCAAAGAATCTACCATATTCTACGGAAGAAATTAAAAACATGACTAAGTCGTGTAAAATTTGCTCCGAAATAAAGCCAAGATTTTACAAACCTACAATTGATCCAGTTTTGATAAAAGCTACGTCGCCTATGGAGAGACTGAGTATCGATTTCAAAGGACCAGTACCTTCTAATACGAGAAATAAATACATTCTTACAGTAATAGACGAATACTCACGCTTTCCATTTGCATTTCCGTGCCCAGACATGAACTCTTCAACGGTAATCAAACATTTAAATGAAATTTTTATGCTATTCGGTATGCCGTCTTATCTACATTCAGATCGAGGAACCTGTTTCATATCTACTGAAGTAAAGAACTTCTTAAATTCACGTGGTATTGCGTCGAGCAGAACTACACCTTATAACCCAAGAGGAAATGGACAGGTTGAACGTTTTAACGGAACTCTTTGGAAATCAGTGCAATTGGCTCTACGTTCGCAGAACCTACCAATAGAAAATTGGGAAAAGGTTCTAAACCAAGCTTTACATTGTATCAGATCTTTGTTGTGCACAGCGACTTGTTGTACGCCGCACGAAAGAATGTTTACACATACCAGGCGGTCATCGAATGGAGTATCTATACCTACCTGGCTGACGGAATCAGAAAAAGTATTAATGAGAAAATTTAATCGTACTAACAAGTATCAACCTATTGTTGAAGAAGTGACTCTTCTGCACGTAAATCCAGACTACTCCTATGTTCGCTATGAGGACGGTCGAGAGACAACTGTTTCCAACCGACATTTAGCACCATTGAGCCTAGATAGTCAGATAATGGTAGATGAAACAACAAATATTGAGGCTCTTAACGAAAACTCCAATGAAGTGGAGGACCCTAATCCTACATCTCAAAATTCTGAAACCAGATCTTCTGATTCCGAAAATGAGACTGAAGACATAGACCACCCTGAACCTCCAGCGGACACCGAACCAGAGATTCGAAGGTCTGCAAGAGTGCGACACCCACCAGCCCACCTCGAGGATTATTTTCAAGGCTGATAGAATGTCATAATATTAACTCTTTAGTTTCTAATGTCTATTTTGAACTTTACATTTGATAGTCTTTTAGTTCATTGTTGTCAAATATTTTTGTGGAATAAAACCGTTATTCTAAAGGTTTTATCTTATTTATCAGCAACCGAGTTCAGGATGATGTTAGGGCTGGCGCTCACGCGCTGCAGCATGGAGTAGCATCGCTTCCGCATGATTGCATGAAAGCCGTCCACTCCCGCCTCACAGAACATGCCGGAGGCGCTACACCGCCGCCCCAGCCCCATCAACACCCTGAACGCGTTATTATACTGCACCCTCAAAGCGCTATATGCCTTCCCTGTGTAACTGACCCACAGGCTGCAGGTGTAAAAAGTTTGACAGAATGCTTTAAAAAGCGTCGTCTTTACCTCCTTTGTACACCTTGCAAACCTGCGAGCCAACATATTGCAGCGGACAGAAAGCGCCCTGCGCTCCCTCTCCAGATCTAAGTTGTCACTTAGATTTTCAGAGACCCAGTGGCCCAGATACTTAAAGTTGGCTACTCTTTTAAGTGGCGTGCCAGCCAGAGTGATTGACGGCAAGGTGGAGTAGGTCTTATTACCTGCCTTAAACACCATCATTTCACTCTTCGTAGAGTTGTATCTGAGCCCATGAGCCTCCGCGTATTGTTCGCAAGTCCTGAGCAGCCTCCTCATGGCACCGATCGAGGGACTCAGCAGAACCATATCGTCTGCGTAACTAATGTTATTTACGCAGACCCCTCCTACATGGCAACCGATACCAGTTCTGCTGAGCTCCTCGATCAGCTTATTCATATATAAGTTGAAAAGGCGGGGAGACGACAAACCCCCCTGCCTCACCCCGCACTCCAACCCATACTCTTCCGACAAAGAGCCTGCCCACCTTACGCAGTTTGACTGCTCCTTGTACCAGTACTTGAGCAGTTGGATAACCTCATCGGGTACCTGTGTATCCTCCTTCAACTTCCGCCAAAGCAGGTCATAATTTACGAAGTCGAAAGCTTTGGATAAATCAAGGAAACAGGCAACCACAGGTGTGTTCCTGTCCGCATAGTATTGGACAGTATGCTTGAGTGACAGGATTGCACTTTCAGTAGACAATCCAGGTCTAAACCCGAATTGGGCGTCGTGCAACTTTATATGTTTTTCCATGTGTTTGTCAAGCAGACCGTCCAACACCTTTGCTAATACAGGTGCCAGTGAAACAGGTCTGTAGTTGCCTATATCCGAAGTGTCACCTGTTTTATTTTTCAATATTGGAACCACAATAGTCTTAATGATTGCTTCTGGAAGATAACAATGTCCAATACAAAGAGTGAAAAATGTGGCCAAGACTCTGGGCAGGTGCACTCCAGCGTGTTGCAGGTGCTCGATGCTGAGACTATCATGACCTGGGGACTTTCCTCTAACCATATTCTTGATTACAGTAGCCACATCTTTGGACGAGAAACTTACAGTCAAATCTGTGGCCACCTCCCCAGCATCGGCCACCTGCAACATACTACCCACATGCGTTGACACTTTAAAGTGTTTCATAAACCGGTCAGCTATGGCTGCCGGCTCATGTTCCCCTGCTATACTCATAGGCAGGCTCGGCCTGGGATTCAGCTTGTTCGTGTTTTTCCAAAATTTTTTAAAGTCCTTAGACGAGTGATTTTTAGCAATGAATTACTAATTTTATTAAATGTTGGTAATTTTCGAAACAGTAACTAAACTCTCGTCAAGGGCACATTACGTAGGCCGGGAGTTTTCTTTTGAACCAATGAACTAACACCACATACATGTTATTTCATCCCTGTCACATATATATGGCGCACTATAAGTTTCCGGAACTGGCCACTTACATAAACAATATTTAAAAAGTAATTACAACATTTGAAAATGGAACTCTTTGGCTTTAGAATACAGTTTATTTCATCTGGTTGTCACTTGTTTTTACATTGTGGCCTCATTTTAGAAATTGGTTGTCTACATCACCATGGATCTAACTCAAAAAAATTTCGTAGTATGATTTTCTACGATTTTAAGTGTAATTTAATAGCTCAGCGGAGCTTCGCTCGGCTTGAAGCTGCTTGGCTGGTTTGCAGAATTGAAACGCGGTCGTGTAACTCTCAGTGACGAATTTCGTGATGTGAACAACAAAAACATCGATACTGTGCGCCGTGTGATCAAAACAGACAGGCATGTGACATACCATGAGATTCGGGCATCTTTAGGCATAGGTATGAGTCAAATATAATCAATACTACACAAACATTTGGGCGTGAAAAATTTGACTGAGGCTCAAAAAATGTATCTCGTCACTTGGTGCTATGCCATGCTTACCAGATTCAACGAAGAGGCGTCAAATTTTGTGTGGGAAATAGTAACAGGTGACGAAACATGGATTTATAATTACGATCCCAAAATAAAGCAGCAATCGAGTGTATGGGTCTTTCGAGGTGAGCCGAAACCAATCAAAGTGGCGCGCATGCAAAGTGCCTCTAAGCGGATGATTGCTTCATTTTTTAATAAGACTGGACACGTGGCTACTGTTGCTTTGGAGAATTATTGTACCGTGAATAGTGATTGGTACACGACCATTTGTTTCCCAGAAGTTATTGACAAACTCCGTAAAAATAACCGTAAACGCCGTATCATCTTGCACCACGATAATGTCAGTTCTCACACGGCCAGACAGACAAATGAAATTTTGAAGGTGAACAACGTTGACCTTGGAATAAAATGAAATGAAATTTTATTTGCTTAAAACATGGTGTGAAAGATGGAACAATTATTACAGAACACATGTTTTACCTGACTAGGCATGCAAAATCTTGCTTAAATTTAGTTTAATTATAGCATTGTCATCAGACGTGTACAAGGAATAATCAATTCATTAATTAATAACAACAGAATAATAAACTATCAATTTCAAATTATTAAATATCATACATCATTATTATATTAAACATACATATACCTTATAATTTCATGTCGACATCCAATAATCAACAAAGAATAATCAGTCAATTAAAAACAACAAAATAATAACCTTCTATGTCAAACTATTAAATATTTATACATCATAATTACATTGTACATTTATACAGTGAGGTGGGCGGGTGCTCAATCGGATGTTTACAGGTTGGAGTGTGGAGTTAGGCAGGGGGGTTTGAGTTCACCGCGGCTCTTCAACCTGTACATGGACGGGCTGATGGGTGAGCTCACAAGTACCAAAATTGGTTGTTATATTGATGGGGTTTGCGTTAATCATATATGTTACGCAGATGACATGGTGCTTTTGAGCCCATCTATCGGCGCCCTGCGCAGGCTGCTAAAGATTTGTGAGTCTTATGCGGTGGCTCATGGGCTCAGATACAATGCGCTGAAGAGTGAGTGCATGGTATTTAAAGCAGGTACTAAAACGTATACCATAGTGCCTTCCATTGATCTAGGCGGCACTCCTCTAAAGCAGACAAAACAATTTAAGTATCTGGGTCACAGGGTCACCGAGGACCTATGCGATAATGCCGATGTGGAAAGGGAGCGCAGGGCGCTGGCTGTCCGTGGCAATATGTTGGCTCGCAGGTTTGCACGATGTACAGATGAAGTAAAGGTAACGCTTTTTAAAGCATATTGCCAGTCTTTTTACACGTGCAGCCTGTGGGTCAGTTACACGCGGCGGACATACGGAGCACTGCGCATCCAGTATAACAATGCGTTCAGGATGCTGTTCCGACTTCCACCTTTCTGTAGCGCGTCGACCATGTTTGCTGAGAAACATGTAGACGATTTCTACGCTATCATGCGAAAGCGTAGTGCATCGCTACTCCGTCGTATGCGTCTCAGTACGAACAGCATCCTGAGCACATTGGTGGAAAGATGGGAGTCCCCAATGCTGGGGCGGTGGATGCGCTTGCACACTGCTGCCAATGCGTAGCCAGTTGTCCTGACATTGGCTGGTTTTTATTTTATTATTTTAAACCTAACACTAGCTTAAGTATTTTTCGTTACTAACAAAT
This sequence comes from Hyposmocoma kahamanoa, assembly GCF_003589595.1. NCBI lineage: Eukaryota > Metazoa > Arthropoda > Insecta > Lepidoptera > Cosmopterigidae > Hyposmocoma > Hyposmocoma kahamanoa. The sequence goes on from NW_020653774.1 coordinate 840,301, forward strand.
ATTATGGATGATTGTAAGTCTGAAATAAATGGATTATTATTATTATTATTATTATATACATTAAGCACTAATTTCATGTCAACATATGTCTAAAAAATGAGTCACTTTGTAGTAATTTTTGTCTCTAAGCCATTCACTAAGTCTGTTTCTGAACTAATTATTTGGTAACGTTTGAATGTCTTTGGTAGAGCATTATAAATTCGGGCACACATACCGTTACATTGATTTTTGTAATAACACAATCTAGGTTTATTATTATACACCCGTCTATTTGGGTCCCTTACATATCTACTATGTACATCTGTATTTTTTTTTTTAAGTTTAGATTTTGCTTAACAAACCATGCCACTTCGAAAATGTTCATACACGGTAACTGCAAAATTCCCAATTCTTTAAACAAAGGTGCACAAGATTCCCGTGGGGAAACACTGGTCATTGCTCGAACACACTTTTTTTGAGCTGATCACAATTTTTTACACTCAGCTGAGTTGCCCCAAACCAAGAGTTCATATCTAAGCAGAGACGCAACGTAACCATGATAAGCAGTCAAAACTGTAGATGGTGATGATACATTTCGCAACCTCCTTAAGACTTATACGTATCGATGTAATTTATCTACCAGTGACTCGACGTGTTGTGACCAGTTGCGACTACTGTCTATTTCCACGCTTAAGAATGTTGTAGAGTCTGCCTCCTGAATATTGACATCCTTGTAATTTATGTTAAGGTTATGATCCATCCTTATGAGCCATCCCGCGTACAGTCCCGACCTTGTGACTTTTATTTATATCCAAAAATTAAAAACCAGTTACGCGGTCAACGATTTTCATCACTTGAAGAGGCTATCGAAGAGTATGAAAAATATATTTCATACGGAGGAGTGGCATAAATATTTTCAAAATTGGTTCATTCGTATGAAAAAGTGCATTAACGCTAACGGAGAATATTTTGAGAAACAATAAATTCATTTCTGACCATTTATAGTATTTTTTTCTTATTCATTCCGGAAATTTATAGTACGAACTAACAAAAGTCAAAAAGAACGTTCACTTTTAAATTATACTTCCATAAGAAACCACCACTGTTTATCGATTAATGGCACTATTCTTGAAACCTGTAACCTATTGCCAATATATTACAGTCAACTATAAATCGTCTTTAATTTAACGGGCTCGTCGAGATCCTGTACATCTTCTACTTGGGTCTGGCGGCTACATAATATATGATCCGGCTCGAAGGACATGGAGTATAGTAAAACAGGAATTTATAAAAATGATATTACGGCGTATCACAGCACAAAGTGGTGGCCAAGACGAGCAAAAAGGCCCTTGGACAGATTACTGGACTGATGGTTTGACGATATCTTCAGATTTGTGAGATCGCGCTGGATGCATATAGAGCAGGACCTTAAAAGTTGGTGCAATAAAGAAGATTCCTATATTCTGCAGTGGATTGATGTTGGCTGCCTGTGAGGATAATGATGATTATGACTGACGATATAATCAGTAGCAACAGAGTTCTTTGCCCCCTGTTCGTCCAGAGAAGTACTGCCACCTTACCTATGTTTGCCGCCAAGCAGTAATGTGAGCTACACATGCATTACTGTGTTTCGGTTTTGAAGGATCGGCCCTCTCCTAATCACGTTCGGCCCTTCTAGGTACTGGTGAAATTACAGGCACATGGGACTTGTCAACTTGTGTTTCACGATGATAGACGTAGTTGCAGTGTCCCACACATCTTTGTGATTTAAAACTCTGATATTCGTCGCCAACGATTGATCTCCACCGTTTGTAATCGTGAAGAAAGCTGCGTGGCGGAGAAAATTCACGACAGAGGTACGTGTGAAGTATGGTAGACTGAAGCCTTAACCGTTTCTTTAGAGGAAAGTCTTAAAGTAGAACGTGATGATCTATACATATATCGATCTATGGGTTTTATTAATAGAGTGACAAAACCATTCCAAAACCCAAACAGTATGATAACCCTGTTTTCTTCCTTGGTCCGCAGCAATTTAGAGTATTGTTCAGTTATGTGGTCACCCTTTTATAATTGTCATATTGAAAGAATCGAAGCTGTCCAAAGACGGTTTCTTCGGAACTTGAGCTCTAGGTTTGGAATGCGTAGGAAATTGGATACTTACGAGGCAAGACTCAAATATTTTAAGGTACGCCCTCTTCAGTACAGACGTGTGATACTGGACTATTCCACACTGTTTAAAATTATCAACTTTGAAATGGACTCAAGTGAGATCTTAAGCCACGCCTTGTTTAAGATTGGCAGTAAACGTACCCAAATAACTTTTTCTTTGCCATGTACCACTAACAATGTCTCATATAATGATCCTATTTTTCGCATGTTTAGAGCTCATAACAACTTTTCTAAAGATTTGGACTTATTCTCCCATAGTCGCTATACTTATTTAAATATTTGTAAGGAGAAGCTGAATATGTTGGATATTTAAGAATCTCGTGTTTTTATATACGTGTAACATGATGTTTTTGCTATTGTTTTTAAGCAAATTTAATTTTTTTTTATATTATGTTTAATAACCTGTTAATTTGTAAGTACTTATTTATTTTGCAAATGCCGTGCGTGGCTGTCATAGGAATACAAATTTACTCCTATGAGTAAATTTGTATTCCTATGACAGCCACGCACTTATAATAGTATAATGCATGTTAACTTTAAGCGTCTTCACAGTTAGTATTCTGTAGCTATGCCAAAAATAAATAAATAAATAAATAAATATAGTTGATAAATAAAGGAAGAACTAATTATAAAATATTAATAGCTGCCAAAATGTAAATTCACACATTCTTTAAGCGCAGGTCACACCGCGAACGAAGGTAAGCTAACTTAGCTTAGCTCACGTAGTTGCATGCAAAGCCAAGCTTAGAAAATACGTAGTAAGTAGTAACGTGCTACACTATGGATAAGGATAAAGATAAGGGCGACATATTTTAAGAGTACATAGCTTAGCGGGATCGATGGGTTAGTTTAGTTAGCTGGGGTAGCTTAGTTCGCAGTTTGAGCGGATCCCGCTCAGCGGCGTCGTACCTTCGCTTCTGCGCGCGATCAGAGCGGGGGCTCCGTTCGCCAGTGATCCCGAATCCTTCCCACTAGAGCGCCCGAGAAGGTCACCGTGGGGTTTTAGCCGGCATAACCTCTCCGCTGCCCCCGCGGCGTTGTGAACCGAAGTGTGATTAGATGTCCCGGCTACGTGAGCCGAGCTATGTTAGCTTAGCTTCGTTCGCGGTGTGGCCTGCGCATTAGCAGGGTCGTTGGGTTAGTTAAGTTAGTTTAGTTCGCGGTGTGAAGCCCGAAGTATGATTGCATGCCTCTGCTACGTGAGTTAAGCTAAATGCCTGCGGCGTGACCTGCTCTTTAGAAAATTCTCGAAGAGCCCTACGTATTAGAGTCACTTCAAAATAGCAGACTGTGAGCATCAGCATCTCTATCGAGATAATGACTTTAAATATATAATAATAATTATCGATATGCTAGCTACACGATGTCGAGTGGCTTGCACAACGGTTTTCATGGTGTTGCTATCTGTGTGGTCTCGGATTCGATCCTCGATCGGGTCAATGTAGGAACATTTCTATATTGTCTCGGGTCTGGGTGGTTGTGGTACCGTCGTTGTTTCCAATGTCTATAACACAAGTGTGGTTCCATCAATCTTATTATAGAGGTTAATAATATGTTATCATATCTTTTAAATTGTTTTCTATTTGCTGTATAATCATTTTGTTTCAAAATTTGCCTTATATTTTTAAACACTTCAGTGTTTAGTAAGTGGCCGAACGGTTACCATGCTGGACTGTCACGTAGAGGTCCCGGGTTTAATTCCCGGACCGGGAGAAATAATTGTATGGCCTACATTTACTTCTTTCGTGAGTTTGCGTGTAATTTCTGATTATCTGCCTATGTGTGTGACTATGGCACCCGCGATACAGGATTTCCCTAAGTCTGGGATATGAGTGTGTGCGTGTGTGCGCGTGTTTTTATATTCCGATCGTTTATAACTAAAGTGCGGAAACATTAAGGAAAAATATTATGTTTAATTGGATGAACTAACTGTGTAATGATCGATTGCTATAGTTGGTAATTTAACAAACAATATTTAATTTAAAATAATTTGAAGATATCCGCTCACGCGATGCGCTCATCCTACCGCAAAATGGCGGCTATTTGGTTTCGCAAATTAGAAAAGGATTCAGTTTAAATACAAGTTTTTATAACTAAAAATTATTATTCTGCATTGCTAAATAAATACCCTCCGTACTACCAACAAAATCATCTCAAATAAAATGCAGTAATACACCGCAAATCCTGCACTTAAAAAGCACTAATGAAAGTTTTGGTGTACTTGGGTAAATATGATAATATTCCGTTTGAGTGGTTCTAACGTTTACCATGAAATTACTCCTTAAAGTATAGTTTATAAACATTTATATTTAGGGTAAACTTAAAAAACGCTACTTACGGTATGTTTTCAATAAATAAACACCGAAATCACCAGCCCAAAAATAACACACACGATTGTCGTGACGTATTTTTGAAGTTGTTTATTTTTTTTAAATGACAGACTCAGGCATTAAAAACTTTATGGTTTGCTAGAGGAGTTACCGAATAAGCAATTAGTATTAGTTCTTTTACCTGTTATAACTTCGATATCCGATAAATCGGTATAAAATCATCACCGGCACATCTAGGTGTGGTATGCGTCTACGGCTGCATGTATCGCGTGAGCGGATAATACAGCAAATTAAAAAAGTGGCATTCGAACTTGAACCCTTAGTAAATTATAATATAACTTTTTTATAAAAGAAAACCGACCTCAATAGTTCGTGGAATTACATCTATTTGCAAAGTTTTATAGAAATCGGCTACCAGAAAGTGCGCGTAACCGGATTCATCCCCTAGTTTACCACCCTTAGAGGAGGAATATTTCCTTCAAATTTAAATGGGACCAATACTGAGGTGGGACCAATACTCTCTTTCTAACAAAAAAATAATCATCAAAATCGGTTGACAAGTCGGAGTTATCATGTAATATATCATACAAAAAAAATACAGAACTTTGTCCTTTTTTTGGAGTCTGTTGAAAATAGGTCACAATTCGTTTGACAACATGGTGGCCCACGCTCTGCTTCTCTTAGTACAGGAAATTCTTTAGTTTAAAACTATAATTGGTGTGCTTGACACATCAAGTATATAACCAGAATTATAGACGAAATAAGGGCCATTCTTGGTAACTCTTCAGTGATACAACACTTATAAACATCAACTCTCGTTTGCACTGAAATATAAAAGCGCCAACAAGTGACCTGTGTGTAGTACGTCTCCGTATATTCCAAAAATATTCTGTATTTATTGTAATAAAGATAATATCTCTAACAAATCTAACAACAATTTCATTCGGTGGTGTGGGGAAAAACAGCAAAACATCTAATTACAAAACAAACGGAACCAAATTTCATCGGTAATTAAATATTAAAGTCTAGGCCAATCGTAGCGTAGTTGTCACCGTAATGATAAGGCAGAACAGTTTTTAAACAAATTAAATGACATTTCGTCTCTATTTCTGGTTATATACTCGATGGTTTGACAATGTTGTTATCATCATTGACTTACAAATAAATGGACGACGGGTCTAATACAAAAACCACGAAAAAAATGTCCCAAGTCAACCTATTTAAACGTAGTGACATGTAAAGGAATATGAAAAAGCTAAAACGTTGAATTTAAATTGTAATGTCGTCGCAGTACTGTCTAATTTTGCTTGCTTCGCTGTCAGTCGAACAAACGAAGACTAAAGCGTGAATGACGCTCTGTATACGATTTTAATGCCCTATAAGTTCGGACCCTTTTTAGCGCGGACCCAACGTCCATATAATTGTAAGTCAATGGTTATCATTCATTAATTCGTATACCAAGGGTCATCTTTAAAACATTCATTATGAGAGTCCATATTACGTGACACAACGTCTGACCCACTTGAAATTATCGATACGGCTCAATACAGTTCAGCGATCCGCCCTATTTGGTACTTCATAAAAATCTAAAATAGTATAGTATAGGTACTCATCAATTACATACTTTACTAATTACCTAACTTATAACATCCCGAGTTATTCAGTATGTGACAGAAGGTTGTAATTTTTAAGTTTATTGAATGTCACGATGTTTTACTATCATGATATTAAATTTTTTTTGTGAAATTACTGTACTAGTTTCCTTTAATTATATAACAAAGATCGTAACACTTAAAAGAATTCATTAGATTCAACTGCTGCGGACAGGCGTGTCGCTTACCAGCAGGGGTACGACTTGTCGTCCCGTCACTTCACTTCATAAAAAAGGTAACAAGAAACCATTTTGTTTTTATACATGACAGGCAGATGACTCCACTCCAACTGATGCTCAATTAAAAGTGGAATCGAAACGTTGAAGGAACCTAGTGCAGTGTAGTTACCATCGCCGCTCTAGCGTCCACCACTCGCAGGGAAGGCCTACATATCATAGGGAGGGAATACATTGTGCAACAGAGAAAATTGCCACCAAAATTTATAGTTGCCGATGCAATACGGCAAGTTGTAAAGCGGTAGCTACAGAAGGTCAGCACGTTTGCTTCTGGTGAGGAAAGGGGAGAGTAGGATAAGGTTGAATAATTCAACAGAGCCCTCCGTATAGCACTTTCTATAAAAGGCACTAAACGATGGAACATATGCCTGCCTCCGTGACCAAACGGTTACCATGCTAGATTGCCACGTAGAGGTCGCGGATTCGATTCTCTGGCCGGTACGAATATTTGTATGGCCTACATATATTTGTCTCGTGGGTTTGGATGTAATTTGTGGTTGTCTACCTATGTGTGTATATATGTGTGTACCTATGTGGTACCCGCATACATGATTTCCCTTGTGCTGGGGTATGGGTGTGTAACGTACTTCATATTTTGATGCGTCAGAATTGTGCTCAGCAGAGAACGAATGGGAAGGAATGGTGATAATTTTTTGTAAAGGTGCAAAAGTGGTGAGATTTTTGGATTACCAACCATGGCGCCCTGTGAGGGTCAGTTCTTGTAATAAGTGCAGCAGGAAACGAGGATGGGATGTTCAAGTTAGAATGGTGGTCGCGAGCTGACTTAGGGGTTCACCACACTTATCGAATTGAGCTGGACAGAAAATTCTTTATGACCACACAGTAAGGGCGACGGAGACGCTTCGGATTGGAAGTTTCTTCTAACCGGCTCTAGCCGGTTCCGTATTTATAAACGTAGTGATATAGAGATGTCGCGAGTCGCTAAAAACGTTAATTTTCTGTGGCAAGACAGCTGTACCATGGGGTCCCAACTCATACAAAATATTTTTAGTACAAAAAAATAATCATAGATGCCGCCATGGATAGCCTGTTGGATATTAAGTAAGCGAAATTGGCAATTTAAGCCGTAGTTACGTAATTACAAGTAAAAACTAAAATATTTCATGATAAAAATGAATATTTTCTCTCAATCAACACATTTTTAAAAGAAAAATACACAACTAATAGACTTTAACACAGCTATTGTTTATCAAGTCAACGCCATCTATGGCCCATACGCGCCGTCAGCTCTATTGATTTAGGTAATGGATTGTCATTTAGCTAATGCATTGTCATTTTATTTTGACCTGGTCACGCTAGATGGCCCTGATATTAAAAAAACATAATAAACTACCTTCGCGTTTTGTTCCTCTATTTTGAAACGTTTCTTCAGTTTATTTATTTCTTAATTTTGTTTTATTTATTTTTTATTTTAAAGTTGTTAAATTAAATATCTAACAACATGAATGGTTTTAGTACTTAAAAACGTTTTTGATTATTTAATGATTTATTATTTTAAAACGTTGATTTTTTTATTGAATTGAACAAAACGCGCAATCGGTTGTTTACTTGTTTGTTTGTTTGTTTTGGAAGCGAAATTTTGCGAATTGACACGGATATTTTAAATGCTATTAAGTAATTAAATACGACTACTGCTTGAAATCTGGACTCCGACGAATCTCCCATACACTACGACTTTGCTTTGAAATCTGGACTCTGACGAATCTACCATACACGACGACTTGGCTACGGAAAACTTTACTGATCTCGGTTGCAACATCATCTGGGTTTCGTTGATTTTCGATTTAAACAAAACAAAATGTCACCGGTCAAATGTTCGTATTTTATGTGCAATTACACATTCAAACAAAGATCCATGTTTCGGTGGAAGGACTGTACATTACCATCGCACGATTTGAGGGGTGGGAGGGGGGTGGGGGGGGAAGGGGGAGGGGAGGGAACCCTTCGTGCAAAGTTTCAAAGTTAGGAATTTAATAGTTTTCGAGATATTAATTTTTGAAAATTCGAAAAAAATAACCTCAAAAAATCATGTTTTCGCACCAAAGAGCGGGGTAAACCCCTCCCCCCGAACCCCTAGCGGGAAAAAACCCACCCCCAAACCACTCTCCCCAACTCCACTTCCTGTGTTATATGAAAAACTAAATTTAAACCTAAAACCAGGCAAAAACGCAAAATCCTAATTGATGCATACATCAAACAGTAAACAACAACAAACAACATGGCGTTCTTTACGCGTTTCGTTATTTTTTTGCAACAAAAAATAATTGTTCAAAAATAAAAGCTTACATACTAATTATAATAAATTTCTATGTTAAATTTACAATTACGTATTAATTTGTGCTGTTTAATTCAATACTGCGGAAAATTTTTGAAATAACGCAAAAAAATAAACATTTTCGTAAAAAAAATGAACGAAACGCCGCGCGCGCGGAGTTTCGTTCATTTTTTTTTACGAAAATGTTTATTTTTTTGCGTTATTTAAAAAAAAATACTGCAACAACCAAACGCTGTGCTTTCCTAACCTATAAAACCCGTTTCCTATCATATATTTTCGAATATTTCAATAATTTTTATTATCAAAACTACGAGTTTCCTAAAGCTAATATTTTAGGATTACACTGCTAACTATGTAATCTATTCACCATATTAATTTCAACTCTCAACTCGTGCGATGGTAATGTACAGTTGAACCAAAAAATTCATAAAAAAGTTATATGTATTCTTATACATAAATAATTTGTATTCTATTCACTTGAAACTTCAATAATAAATGATGTTACATGGGATGGAAATCATTCCATCATCAGCGCATAACTTGATGATCATCATTGCATCAGCGCATAACTTGAATTTTAGCAAAGCCTTCTTCAACTGTTACTATCAAAAGTAAAATGAACATATTAATTTGATAATGAACCATTTTTAATATATTGTTTTTTTTAATATAAATATGTAAGTGCGTATTTGACCTCTATCTCACCTGATGGCAAGTGCATGCACACCTAAATAATGCCTATTCACTCTCGCCTTGAAAAGGCACAAGTTATAATGTTCAGCGTACAAGTTTCTGGGAAGGGTATTCCACTCCATAGCCATTCGCTATATAAATGTGGAATCGTAACGCTTTGTGTCAATCTTTGGAATATCCACAACATATGGGTGGAACCTAAGCCTATGTCTAGTCCCCCGTGATGGAAAGGGAAAAATTAAATTGTGCCATTCCATTGCACACTCTCCATGGTATCTGCTAAAGTTTTCATATTCATAAAATTTTAACTTATATTAAAATTTATACTTTATTTAGGCATTGTTATTATTCCGAGACTAGTGGGTTAAGTTAGTGAGTAAATGTGTTTGATTTATTTTTTTGTTTTAGTGCAAACTTCGTCACCTCTGAAAGTAATGACTCCTAAAAAGTTATATAGCAACAAAATGGTAAAAGAAAGGCTTCAACCCAAGTCACCTAGTGAAACCACAGTAGATTTTAGTACACCTAGAAGAAGAAAAAGGACTTCAGTTGATAATGATACACCAAGGTGTAAAAAATTGAAAATTAGTGTAAAAAATTCAAGTAAATTATTAAAAAAACAAAAAAATAAATATAATAGGCTAAAAAAGAATTTACTGAAAAAAAATTGTGTCAACTTAAAAACACATAAATTTAAAGGAGATTTGGCGAAAGTGTTTACATGCATGCAATTTAAAAATAAAAGTAGACAATGGAATGAAGATGAAAAAAATTTTTGCTTATCTTTATATTATAAGTCTCCAGCTACATATAAATATCTTTTAAAAGGAGGCCTGTTCCTAGCTGCTCCCACTACAATCCAAAATTGGCTCTAAGCTACAGATTGTCTGGCAGGTATTAATGAAGATGTTTTTCATAATATTCAAATGAAATTTGCTGATCAACCAATTAAAGAAAAAGCCTGTGCTGTATGTTTTGATGAAATGAGTATCAAGACTGATTTGGAATATACAAAAAAATATGATTTGATTGAAGGATTTGAAGATTTTGGTGGTGGTGAGCGTTCCTCCAAGGAAGCTAAGTATGCACTGGTGTTTGTTGCCAGAGGGATTTACATTAATTGGAAAATCCCTCTGGTATATTTCTTATCAAATCAGAATGTCATTGCTGAAAAGTTAATAACAATTATTAAATCCATAATTAATAAATTATTTGTGATTGGATTATTGCCAAAAGTAATTATATGTGATCATGATCAAGCAACAACCAACGTCAAGGCAATCAAATCCTTGGGGGCAACAAAAGATGATCCTTTTTTTTTATTGAGAATCGCAAAATATTTTCGATCTATGATGTTCCTCATTTGATTAAAAATATAAGAAACAATTTACTTGATAATAATTACGATTTAAATGGCAATGAAATTTCGTTTGATGACATAATCAAGGTCTATAATATTGATAAAAGTAATAAAAGTCGATCTTTGGGAAAATTGACCCCAGTACACTTGAAGCCAAACAGTTTCCAAAAAATGAAAGTTAAGTTAGCCACACAAGTATTTAGTCGATCAGTAGCGGCCGCGATGGAGACGGCGATAGCCAGTGGAGAGCTGAAGAGTGACACCGTAAAGAATACAGTTGATTTTGTGAGAAATGCGAATGATTTGTTTGATTCATTAAATTCAAAATGTAAATTTGATAGAAATCCATTTAAATGCGCAATCACTGAAAACAAAGATTCTTTAGTTCATAAAACGTTAAGTAAAGGAAACGAAATGTTCAATCAATTGAAAAAAGTTACGATTTCCAAAAAAAATGACAAAAAATTGACGATTCCTCCCTGTTTTGAAGGCATACAGCAATCAATTAACGCTGTACTTCAGCTCGCCACTGAGGAATTTTCACAAGGCACTGAAGTCAAATTTCTTATGACAAATCGATTAAATCAAGATGTAATTGAAAATTCGTTTGGGATTTATAGAATGCGAGGTGGTTGTAACAGGAATCCAACATCAAAAAATTTAAGGTCCATGTTCCGATCAAATTTACTAAATAATTTAATCAAATTAGATAATACAAATTGTGAAATTGATCAAAGTCACTTTTTAAACACAGCTGAAGCTCAACAGCAAAATACACAACCTGAAATGTCATCATCGTCGACATTGACACACCCAATTGGTGGTCCATCAAGTGCAGTCGCCTTGCCCGTTATTTCCTCCCCACCGGTTCAATCGTACACATCTCAAGGTAATCTAACCGTTATACCCCAAGAAATAACACTGGAAACTTGTTCTGTTGTGTATTTTGCTGGCTGGCTAGGCAAAGTGACAATAGATAAATTTGATTGCTCAATGTGTAAAGGAATTTTGATTAATAATGAAGTTGATTTGGCTGATAAGAAGCAATTGTTGTTGATTAATAAAACATATTCAAATTTGACAACACCAACACTTAAAGCCCCAACTGATTTTTTGTACTGCTTAGCAAATGAAATGCTTGATTTATTTAATAACAGCATCAATATGATCCACAAAACTGATTTGGTGGCAAATTTAATGAAAAGTGCTAAGTGCATTATAAACCTCCCAGATGATTACCATGATTACACTCATATTGATTTTTTAATAACCAAATTATTTGTAGTTAAAATTCACGATTATTGTAAATCAAGAAATAAATCATTTCAAGGACGAGCCAAATTAAGAATTCTCCAACATAAATAAGGAATTCAATGATGAATAGTTGAGCCCCGCATTCGGGAACATTTAAAAAAAGGTTTCGCTTATTGATTGTCAACTTGCTGCACTCGGCGATGGTCCTCGAGCCAGTGCGGTGACCAGGCTCTTGAGGTGTGGCATATTATATCTGCATTAGCTAAGCAATGGGGTCCACATATCAATAAATTATCGAAACGGCTTAGCTCTGCAGTGTACGCGATTAAAAAAATACGAAAACTGTCAGACGCCAAAACAGCTAGATTGGTTGAATTCATCTACTTTCACAGTTTAATGACATACCGCATTTTGCTTTGGGGTAATGCTGCCGACATTGACTTACGCCGATATTAATAGGACAGTATTTTTTTTATTCAAAATAGTGACAGACAACATTAACACGAGAAATAAAAATAAACTAGCTATTCTTGACAATTTTCTTTACAAAGTCATAAATTCATTTAAGGGGCAATGTATAAGCTTCAAAGGTTACTTTATTGTACAGCGTCTGCGTACTTGGATGACAAGAACCCGTGGTAGTGACCCGTTAAGCTCTTGCTGGTAGTCTCAATCTAAGATGTTTGAAATAAATATTGTAAATGTTAAAAGTATTCAAATGTATATTAAAAGAGTAGAGTAGAGTTTCTTGCTCATTCTTCTCAGGGGACTCTGCCTTACGAATGAGCAGTAGACTTTAATCAGTACGACGATTTCAAGTGTAATTTGCTTACTTATGAAATAAAGATGATTTGAATTTGTAATGAGAGTGATAATAAAACCGTTGCGCAGTGAACATGTTTTCTTTCAATAAGTCCACAATTCCCACATTTCTGATGGCGATCCAGGAGTATGCACTAATCTTTGTCCACAGACCTGCCATTTTATGTTTTGACCTCTGGTCTCTTAGCAACTATTCGAAATCAGATGTCAAAAAATGTTGGCGTCGCAAGCTTATCATACATATCCAGTACCTTGCCATCTGATTACGAAGTTGTTACGAGTCCAGGGGTAAATTGTAATTGTTTGATCACGCTATAGTCACAGACGTAAATTTGAAAATACCGAGACTGGCAGAAGTGCCATGTGATGTCGAGAGTCATTGATAATACCACGGATTTCTTACTGAACTACAGAGTTCACATTATGAGAGTGTGAGCGTGCTACAGTTCACTCTAATGTTTTAAAAAGTTAACTAAATAATACAATTGGTACGTACTAAAACATATGAAATTTCTGTTATATAATATATGCCCTAAAATATTATCTTCTTCCTAACTTTAATTTACTGAGATATTTGACTTCAAGAACAAGGGTAAAATATTGTGTCACACACCGTCTAGATAGGTAGTGTACCCAACTGATATCTCTTACATACATTATTTAATAAAAAGCAATAGTTTAGTAAAAACCAGTAACGTGGTTTTATTTCCGTACACAATATGTGACAGAACTTACTATGTGGTTTTACGTAAGTATGTATCTACGTAAATTTTAAAGACGCAACAGGCCTAAGTTTAAATCTATTCATCGAATCAATCTAGCTAGTGATAAATGAAAACGCCATCTAGTTACTATGCAGGGTAATAAGCTTTCTACCTCCTACTTTGACGTTGATTTATAGTCGCCATCTAGTGTACCATAAACGAATCAAAATAGCTAGCGGAAGCTAAAAACTTAGCATGGACTCATTTTCTTGTATGGGACTGTGTATCTGTATATTCTGTAATCTGTGGCTGTACTGATTATAAAATCGGTGAATACTAATGCGCGTATGACGGTTAGAGCTTGTAGAAACCTAGTGGGTTTGAAAACCGATTTTTTCGGATTTAATTTTCATGTATCGGGTTATTCGGTTTTTTTCGGTTATTTGATTGTGAACCAAATAATTCTTTAAAAGTGTCAGAAAACTGAAAAAAAATCAGTGTTTTATAGATCATTTTCCTTATCTATAGAATTCACAATCGCAAAATGCAAGTGATCTCCATCTCACCTGATGGAAAGTGACGATGAGGTCGACGCTGGAGCATGCACATAAATAATGCCTATTCAGTCTCGCCTTGAATAGGTCCAAGTTATAACGTTCAGATGATAAGCCATAGGCAGGGAATTTCACGCCATAGCCGTTCTCCGTATAAACATGGAAGCGTAACGCTTGGTGCGAATTTTTGAAATATCCACAACGCGGGTGGAACCCAAGCCTTCTAAAACGATAACGCTGTCCAGGAAAGAAAAATGATACAGTTTTTGAAGTTTTTATTGAATGTCACGATGCTTTACTAAGATATTCTTAGCATGATATTCAATTATTTTTTGTGAAATCGCTTCATTAGTTTGTTATAATTAAAGATCGAACACTTAGAAAAAATTCGTCGTCGTCGTCTTCTTGCTCCACTAACAGCTGGTTTGTTATATTGTTCTTTTTTCTCTACAGTTATTATTAATACTTACGGATTTAGGGGTTGATTATTTAATATCCATACTGAATTAATAACAATGATTCTCCACGGCGAAATAGGCTTTCACATAATTACTAATTTAATTACATTTTGATTACACACAAGTTATGCGGATAGTGATGAAGGAACGACTGCCACTAACTGTAAACCTGAAATTGCTTACGACACAAACTATGTCCCTACCTGTACCTTAGAAATGTTCACAATAATTAATATTACTATAGCATACTATTTCCTTAAATCTACAATACAATTAAGAGTCCTTACACGCGGTGTAACGACTCAATTGTATCGAAGCAGTCGCGCGTTCGCACCGACTCAATCGCTTATAAATTGCAATTGTAGCGACCTGTATATATATATAGACAATTAGCGAATGCATCGCTATTGTATCGCGTTTGCATAGCTGCTAATAATCGCCGGGTGTGTGTAAAACCGCTCTTAAATGTACGCATATCACTGAGGCTTGGCAGTATAACATACTTCCTAAAATGTCATTGTCAACATGCGCAAAAAGGATTTATACGACCTTTTTCCGTACTCTAAGATATGAACGCGTATTTTAAAAAAAAGCATAAAAATCGTGACGTTTATATATGGCTATTTCTATTGATTTCGTGCAAAAATTTTAATTTACGCTTCAGTTCATAAAGAAAAGAAATGTTTCCACAGTTGCCGGTACTTGAAAGCGACCCGGAGAGAATATTACGGCTGTGCTCGTAAGAAATGTATTGAATATTATTAAGAGAGTTTGGAATTAATCGTATGTATAGGTTAATAATATGCAAAACTCAATTCTTTTGGAATCCTTCCATTGCAGGAGGTGGGAGCATCAACGATGTTTAGAAATGTTACTATATGTCGCTATGACTACACAGTATTTTTTTTCTTTTACTTGTATCTGATATCAAGTAAGGCGGTAATGGACAGGCCTATCCATGCTAGTTGCAGTGTCTCTCAGAGCTATAAATCACAAAGATGTCCCCTTATCCTGTAAAACCGGAACGCAGTAATGCTCACATTACTGCTTGGAGGCGAAAATAAATATGGCGGCAGTACTTCCACGGAGGAATTCTTTCACAATGGCTTTCACTGCTACTAAAATTTATAGCCAGGCCTTTCATTGTTTACGGCATCTGATTAAGTTTTGAGTGGGAGAATAATATGTTTGAAAAAATCAAGAACTGTTCGATGTTCTTACGAAAATTCAATAATTTCATCATCATCATCCCAAGATTTGTATTCAAAAGTCAATATTTCTAGAGCATCGTTTGTCTTTAATCCTATATTTCGTTTCTAGATGTCACCCATTCTGCAAAAGTCGTCGTCGAATATGGAAAGGTGAAGTCCAGGCCACGTCGTACGAGCTGCTGCTTGAAAGAAAACCTGTCGACGAATGTGTGAGGAGATGGCCAAAGGTACTACATCTTACACACGTACACTGGTCGTAACATAAGTGTCTCAGTTGGACAGGCAAAGTATCATCAGAATCATTATTTTATTTGAAGTGTCAAGACGCTTAATGCGATTTACGCGTTGAACAAGAACACTGAACAGTTAACGAGTTTGAAGAATTACCGCCACCTTTGGGACAGCTACGTTCTTTTTCTTTATAATATTTAGTGACGGGACGTCTGTCCGTGACTGTCGCAGTGCTATTCACAGCTTTAAATCGCAAAGATCTGACCATCCTGAGACGTAAGTTGACAAGTCCCATGTGCCTGTAATTTCACCAGCACCCTTACCCTTCAAAACCTGAACACAGTAATGCTGATATTACTGCTTGGCGGTAGAAATCGGTAGTACTACCAGGTACTACCCTGGACTAACTCTTTCACAAGGCGTTTTACTGCTACTCATACTTCGATACTCGTTAGTTGCCTTGGAGTTGGTGGAGCATAAGTACACAGACTCATTAGCAACGACTGCTTTGTGAAGTTGAAGCTACAAAATTTTGATCATCGCAGAAAAGTGGCCTGCTAGTCGGCTAACTATCAGATATCTCGGAGAGTGTGTACCGGAACTTAAATTCCTTCAGTGTTCGTCTTTCGGTCAACTAGACAGTTTAGAACACTCCATCTTATGTCCTACATGAACCATCTATTTGCACAGAGAGCATATACACTACCGGTGCCCGTATTTCGTACAATTTAGTCAATAGTTCGGTCAGTAGTCGGTAGTAAACCATTTTATCCAACAGTTTTTCCCGCTTCTCTTAATACTTCTTCTTGCCATGTGCTTTGAGTAGGGCTTCGACAATGTAGTCGTGACCTGCAAAACATTCGTGTCCGTAAAAACTCTCCGTCGATTGATTCGGATGCGGTAGCAGATATTTAAAAATATGCAAAATTACAGACGTCTGCGGCATTCCTATTAGAAGTTTTAGAGGTCTGTCTTTGTAAATTACTTTTTAACCGACTTCAAAAAAGAAGGAGGTTCTCAATTCGACTGTCTTTTTTTTATTTGTTTTTTTTGTATGTATGTTACGCGATAACTCCGGTATTTGTAAACCGATTTTCATGATTCTTTTTTTGTTGGAAAGGGGGTATTTCCATAGTGGTTCCATTTCATTTTGAAGAAAATCATCCACCTCAAAGGGTGGCTGTTCACGCATGAAGATTCATTTTTATAAATAGCGCCTAACTTTAATTTAGGAGCAATTACTTTTAGCTATTATTTAGTTGATGTTGCTATTTCTCCAATTCAAGGCGTTTTTCTCTCGATATACTTTGAGTAGTGGCGTAGTGAGAACCTATTTTTATTATCTCCAGTATCAAGTCCTGTATAGTAGCGAACTAGGGGATATTTCAATGAAACTTAGCAAATAGACGTAATTCCACGTACTTTTGAGGTCGGTTTTTTTAGTTCTCTGTACTGAGATTATTGTTCAAACATGTCATTTACAGTATTTCATTGTCACCCCTGTTACTATATCTAATATAATTAGGCTATGAAATAAACCACCCTTTGTACACTTTATATTTGTAAATAATATGACTTTGTTAAATGAGAGGTAACATCGTCACGCATCTTTTCTCATTACGTATGATCAAGCCTTAAAAGTTGACCCATTTTAATACATGGAAAATTTTGAAAATATATGATCAGGATTACAATGGTAATGGTAAATATACAACGTTCCACTTCTGTGTACTATCCTATATCGAGAGAATTTAGTGCGATAAAAGAATTTTGTAATCTTACAATTATTACAGATTATTTCAACATTGACATGTTCTTTTCCACCGTCAAAGCAATAGTACATTATTGTACAGGCCGGTAAGTAAAGGATTACTAGACTAGTATGAGTAACATCACATTGATACGAGTCAAGTAATCCCCGTTCCCGCCGAGGCGTATATAGTGCTTTTCTCAAACAATGTGAGAAAATAATAAAAGACCAAAGAAAGGAAGATGTATAATGGAAAAAGCAAAAAAATTAATAATAAAGTAATATATGAAATTTGGCTAGTATTGCCTCTTGTTTTAAATTAGGCGGAGTACAATCTATTATTGTATTTTAGTTATCGCACATTTTAAAAATACAAAAGGACGAAAAAACGGAAAAGAATATCAAGCACCTAAGCACTTTAGTTCAATTTACCGTTTTTTTTCTCTCACAAAAAAAAATACGGATACAGGTAGGTATTTTTAACTCTTGCAATCACGAACACTGGGTTTACATAGTTAATTTTAATCGTAGACAGATTTGAAAGTTTAGAACAGCGGACAGTAATGGATTTTATACTTACTTGGCACGCCTTGGGCGGGAAGAACGCGCTCGGTCCATAAATGACAAATTGTCCATAAATGATATAACGTTTTATGAAAACAATGCAAACATTTCCGAGCATGTTTGAGAAAATTATATTTATTTCATATTTCATATTTCAGAAAGTGTACGGTAATAGTCCATGCCCCCTCTTCGGGAAGACACGGTACGTTCACGCGATAGAACGTGGTAAAGAAATGAAGCAAGAAGTGGTGAGGATCTGCCAAGCACCGATGAACGTGTATGTTGATTGCACTTACTTGCACTTGTATCGGATGGCTAAGAAAATGGGTGAGATGTCTGTACATTTATTTTTTATTGACAATGTTTAGGTCAAACCCGCTCACGCGGTTGAGGAGCTGAACTTTACGTGGTGACGGCCTTTTAAGTCCACCTGAATGTACTACATCAACATGAGAATCCTAGAAAGAAATTATGATTATTACTAAGTACAGGTTTCTTACCACGGTATGAGTTCAATTTATTTTCCGGATATTTCGCAACGGTTACACGCTCTGTGGTCGAGTTACAGGCCAGGAATGCAATAGTCAGTAGCCAAATGTCCGTTTATAGAACAAGTTAGTAATTATGTGAGGGTTTATATGAGGGTAGATGCTCGATTTAGTTGGTCGATACATATAAATGTTCTTTGTACTTGATAGCGACAGATGTTAGGCAGATTCAACATGCTTGCTTATTGTATTAAGAGTATTGACGTGAACCATCGAAATTATAGAAATCCCAATAGACTGATTTTTTTTGACGTACCTAAGGTAGAAAAATATAATCAAAATTGTTTGTGTATGTGTGTCAGAATTTACAATAGATTACCAAATGACATTAAACACTTGCCCATTACATTATTTAAGACTAAATTATATGAATTGTTAAAGAATAAGGTATATTACAGTATTAGGGAATTTCTACAATATTTTTTATGTAAAAGAATTTAAATTAATTGTATATAACTTAATGTAAATGTAACCATGTGACGACCTATTATTCATTTATTTTGCATGCCTCAATTATCTTCGGGCGAAACATGCTTGAACTTATATATTACTGTGTTTTGATTTGATTTGTACTCCCCGTGCGATAATTTATACCATGCCCTTGCTGAATCTGTAATAAATTACTGTGTGGGAACGTATGGTGCTACCTCCGCGACACATCTTAACAAAATTAGGTGTTACGAGTAGATGATAAGATGATAAGGTGCGCAGAGAGTGTAAATAAACGCACAATTATGACATGCCATTTTAAATATGTAACATAACTCTTGTTAAGTAATATTACAAGAATATTCAAGTCCTGAATATAAAGTACCAAATAATTGTAATTATCCAGCAAGACAAGCAACGATGGGCAGCTATGAAACTTTTAAAACAAATAACGTATATGGTAAAAGAATTAGGGATTATTTAATTTCAACATTTTAACTGTCTTAGAAAACCTTGAAGGTAGTAAAAAGTGTGCTAAAAATGAAATTAAAAAAAAGATTTGTTAGATACAATGTAGGTACATGTTGAAAAACTGTGAAGTTGTTGAATGAATGTAATGATCATGTGACTGTAATATTAAGCGTAGCAACCAAACTCTCCCGATAAACTTTTAGGAAGTTCCTTAGAACCTTATCTTATTTGTAAAAATGTCATTGGGAGGATAAATAAATAATAAAAAAAAATGGTTTCTATTTCTGTTTCCAATAATAGTATTTTTTTATTGCGCAAGATGATAATGTATTTTATATATTACAATAATTGTTTTTATTGATTGTGCAGGAGCGATAAACCTTGTAAAAGAACCGACTCCAATGTGCAGTTGTTGCGGATGTTGCCCCTGCACCAAAATTGAGTACCAACTTCATGACCCTGAAAGGGAAAAAAGCAGGCGAAGAGATATGAGAGACTTTGATACCAGGGTCAAAGAGGATAGTAAAATAATGCGAATCATGTATAACTGAGAACCGTAGTGTATAGATGACGTTTGATATGAAAATTATTTATGGGCTGATGTTGATCGGACGGTGTTTGGTGGGAAGTTTCGGTGGTTATTATTTTGACATTTTATCATCGCGACATCTTTGCGCTACTCCTTAGAATAATAACGCATAGAAACCTAGTCCGCACACGCTAAGTGAGGCAAATTGAAGCGCGCCAGAAGGGCCTACACGAGCGGGCGGGCCTTCAGTGCTCAAGGTCAACTTGCACCGCGAACAGATCAAGAATTTTAGCTAAAAATAACGAAATGTGCGGTAAATGAGTGTAAAAATACGTCAGACAAACATATAATAGATACTAACATCACATTCCACAAGGAAGTAACGCGTTTCAACTTGTATTTTTATATAAATATTCACTAAAACCGAAAATTAACCTACTACTAAAACTAGCCTACATGAATTTGATTTTTGCCTCACTTGTGGCAGTTCGTTTGATATGAAACTATTATTCTATGCGTTATTACTCTATGGGAACTTGCGATGGCTAAAAATGGGTCTATTTTCCTCGCTATTGTAATATTGCCCTATAAACCAGTTTGCAATTGTATCTTTTTTCATTAATTTTTGAATTTTAATTAACTCCTTCCTTCTTAAATCATTTTAAAAGTGGTTTACTCCTACAAACGTTATTTCACATACTTCTAAATACTAGAGATCATCATATACGTTGCTCTGATCCCGAAGGTGCAGTCATTTTGTCGAGTCGCAATAAAAAAAAAAAAAAAAAAAGGAACTAACTTGTTTTATGGAAATCCGAAACAACGACGGTTCCACTTCTCGGGTGTGGGTATAGAAATAGAATATAGAAATGTTTCTACGTCGACCCGACCGGGGATCGAACCCGGGACCACACAGATGGCAACACAATAAAAACCGTTGTGCAAGCCACTCGACACGGTGGTCATCGTGTAGCTAGCATATCGATAATAATTATTATATATTTTAGGTAATATAGTTGTTGATGCTCACAGTCTGCTAATTTGAAGTGACCCTAATAAGTAGGCCTCTTCGAGAATTTTCTAAAGAGCAGGTCACACTGCAGGTATTTAGCTTAGTTCACGTAGCCGTATCTATTCATACTTCGGTTCACACCGCCGCGGAGGCAGCGGAGATGTTAATTTATTTTTATAATCTATACTATATTATATAAAGGATTAAATAGTATTTGACTATATATTCGTTTTGTCTATCCTAAATCTAAAGCCTAAAAATCTTATATATTTTTTTTCTTAAAAAAATGTGATAATGTGATGGAAAGTGACGATGAGTTCTGTGATGGAGCATGGAGCATCGTTCAAGAAATAAGTCTATAGGCAGGGAATTCCATTCCATAGCCCTTTGCTATACAATGTGTAGATTTGCATTCTCGCCATTTTTACAGAAGTCGTTCTATATTTGAAACTGAACCGTAATCATTAAAAGAATAAATAGAAAAATATATTTTATTTCATTGCATTCTTCAAACAATATTACTTTAACCTTACATTGACTTTTCGTACCATGACGCGCTTCTAGTAGCTTATTATAATATTAAAGCTATGATGTTTTATTGGCAGCTTTGTAACTATTCATCCACTCAGTTCGTGCCATGACGCGACTTTAAAATTAAAGTAACATTGTTCTTATGTTAAATTTAGGAATCTTAAAATAGTTACTTGGACGCAATGGAAACAATATTATTTTCGAATTTATTATCTAAATATAGATTTGTAATGATTAAAAGTTAAGTTGAATTTATGTATTTACATAAATCTCTTCAATATTTTGTTTATTTTTTATTTAAAAGTTTATAGGAAATCATTAAAAATACGCGATGTTTATTTCGTAAAGTTATGACAGCGCCATCTATATGCTCCTCAGCGACTAACAATTGACACTAGACTATAATTCCGAATTCACAAGGTGACTATCAAGACACAACTTGTTTTATTTATTTTTCTTCATGAAATTGTGGAAAAATAATTGAAAACAGAGTAATTTTAATAGATTTTATTATTTCACACTTCTTTTTTTAACAGTTAAAATTCTTTGAATGTATCATCGTTAAGTACTTACCATAGATTTAGTATATCATTATACCTACGATAAGTCGCTTCGGAACATCAAAAAAGAAAAAGATGGCATTATACAGTTCATATAGCGTTATTTCTTTCCTATTTTTAGTAAGGAATAGACAATATTGGGAAATCGCTTTAGCAATAATACATTACTTGGTTGACAGGTTTGTCACATTCGTAAATATGGGTAATATTATAATATGCTTACTTTATGCTTACATTGAAATAAGATTAATTAAATTTTTATGTATTGAATTGATATTCAATTATTTTTTGTGAAATTACTCCACTAGTTTGTTACAATTATTAATACACAGATCGAACACTCAGAAAAAATTCCTTCGATCCGGTCGGATTCGAACCGACTGGTAGCTGTAAAGGTACTAACTGGGTGATAAATCTGCAATAGATTTGTCATAGATGGCGCTACGACTAAAAAGCCGTGGCTTAGTTGGTATAGCGTCTGGCACGGTATGCAAGAAAACGTCGGTTCGAATCCGACCGACCGACGAATTTGTATTAATAATTGAAATAAGATTGTTTTTTGAAAGGTTGTGGTTGGCCCCTTGATCCTGCTTGATGCAAAGGTCATTGACTTACACGTCACGTGCTACAAAAAGTTCTAGCGCAGCAGCCTGAAGATCCGAGAAAGTATTGCTATCTCTTTCTTTCTCAAACGTAGCGCATGTGCCAGCCTAACTAGTGCGCTCGCTTACGCATAAAGATAAAGATAGTGATAAAGAGAAATCGTCTCGCTTCCTTTCGTCTCATCTACCCGGTGGAAAACCACCTTAAGAGTAGGCAGTAGTGGAAAATTATGGGTAAGCAGCATTATCTTCCATCTCAGAACGCTAGGCCGACCATCCCAGAAATAAAAAGTAAAGAGAAATGATTAATAGTAATGTGGAATAATAATTTATTTCACTTCGAAAGCTGTAGTAAATAAGCGCACATGATATTTTACGACTGTTAAAGTAACTAATAATTTTAACATGTTGTACAATAATTAAAACTACATCGTCATTATTAACTCGTATACGTTTGCTTAGAGAGCTGGGGTCAGCATATTATAACAATTAAAGCTGGAGGATTAGCTGTAGTCTACTACGCTGGGCCAACGCCGGTTAGAGATTTCACACATCACATGATCTTCCTCGAGAATTAAGAGTCTATACTACCTCAAATGGCTTTATTTGATTTCACATAACAGTGAAAGTGCTGAAAAACACTTTGGAAAAAATATATAGCATAATTGAATATACACACTGATTACAATAAGGTGCAAAAAAATTATTCCTAAAAATTTCCACGATAGAAAAAAACACAAACTTGCTTCGAAATTTTACAAGAATAGTTGCTTTACATATACCAATTTCTTTTTATATCAACTGAACTAAACAGAACGTATACTGTATGATATATATTTATCAAATGGTTTTAAATGCGTTTGTAAAAAAATTCTGAAATAAAGCCAATGTCCCTATTCAAGCAAAATGAACCGTATTACTACGGGAAAAAATTCAATTCAAGCGGAGGTAGTATCGTTTCTTAAGTGTTTCAACATAATATTTACTTCAGGGTTTAATAAAATATGTATTTACAAAACAGCAACGTATCGTGACTAAGTAAATAACTTATATCAAAACTTCCTGTTGATATTATTTATCATTATTAATATTCTATCGTAGAGTTTGACAATTATTTACGTCCTCTTTCATTGAATTCCAATTTCATTCAAGAAACATTTGTTAAACAAAAATTGTTACTTGTATAACCGCGTGGGTCATGACTCAGCTTTTTGATAAAACAGAAAAGAACCAACGTAACAATACAGCCACATAGAAAAGATATGGTGTAAATTGCGAAGTTTTCGAAATATTGTTGAGTTTCTTTAGCTGTTAGAATTGATTTTTGTTTAGGTACTGTGTTAAATTTTTTGTCACTTGTACAGTCAACATCATTATGTCTAGTTGTTGTCCTATCTTTATGCCTTGTAAAATATGCAGTATGGTCCGTATTTTGTGTCTTCACTCTATGAACAAAGAAGTCCATTAGAAATACTCCTTTTTTAATTATAACTCTCGGTGTGTGGTCTACAACAGTTTGAGTTATTCTTACATTATTGTTTTCATAGTCCGTTATCAATTCTGTAGGATTGGCAGACCCGTTAGTTTTATTGATATTTGTTTTTTGTTGTATACTTACATTTGAATCATTATTTGGTTCCTTTGTATCTTTTGTGTAATTATCCCTTTCTTTTTCTCTTATGTGCGTATTTTCTAAAGTCGTAATATTATATTTCTCTGTCGTACTTAAGTAATTTCCCGTATTGTTTATATCCATTCCATCTACAGTCTCAGTTGTTACATTTATAATATTTCCATTTGAATCGGTAGCATTAAACTTTGATTGTGCTATTATATCGTAATTTATTAACGTATAATTGGAATTTGGAATAAATAAATTAGTAGGAGTAGGCGAATGAGTGCTAGCGTTTGTTACATTTGATAAAATAGGCAAGTTATTCGAAAAGCTATAATGTGTAACGTTTGGCGTGCTGGAAGTAGTAACATTTGGTAAAGTAACAGAAGTAATAACAATATCTCCATCAGGTTTACCAGTTTCATTAGCGTCACTATAAGTAGATTTAAAATTGAATATATCGTGGCTTATTGTGCTGGTGTTATTTGTGACACGTGTGGTGTTATTTGAATCGGCTGATTCTGAGGTATTAACGATATAATCAGAAGAAGTTGAATTTGAAGGCAAAGTATAGTTTATGGAACTTGTGTTAACTGTAACACTTGATCTATTTGGTTGAGCAGTTACGTTTTTATAATCATCAGTCTTTGGAATACTATACAGTGTACTATTTGTAGCAAAATTTTGGTCTATGGCATGTGCCTTATCTATAACATTTACAAAAGGGACAGGTGATGTAGAATTCGATAACAAATTATTTCTTTCCTTTACTGACTCAATTATTGCATTAGATTGACTAGTGACATTTATTAAATCAAATGTTGTAGCAGTTAACTGTTCATTACTAAGACTTACATTAGCAGAATAATTTTTCTCTGTCATATTTGTGGTAAGAGGACGATGTGTTTCATATGCTGTCGAATTAAATGGTTTATAATCTTCTTCTTCATTTATGGAACTAAAAATATTAGTCACAATGTTTATGAAGTCATCAGCAAGTTTCAACACTGTAGCGTAATTAGCCACGTTTGCAGTTTCATTCAACTCAAGATTTATTTCGCAAATGTATGGTAATGCCAAGTCGCAATTTTCGATACAGAGTCTTCCATCTTCTAAAAATGTTCCGCAGAATTTCGTGTCCGCAATGTCACACTTTGTAGAAAATTTGTCGTATTCTTCCTCGACGATTGATTTATCTGTAATATTATGGTTAATTATTTTTTTTTATGAATGGTGGATTAGTTATATATTAAGCAATCACAAATGCTGTAAGTCGCTTAGCACGTGATGCCTGTTGACACTTTCATGGTCGAGTCTACTAAGTAGTGTATCGCCGAAGCAACTCTTCGAAGATTTGTGATGTCTCTGATTCGCATTGGGTTAGTGCGCTTCACTATGATGAAATACTCTTTTTAGAGGACCCCCGTGTCCAGCAGTGGGACGTGTATGTATTGGTGGAACTGCAAACGTTTTAGCATCATTGGTTCATCGCTATTGATTTTGAAAACAACCTGTTTGTTACTCTCTCTAAATACTCAGTAGTATTTGTGTTTAGTTTGACGAAATACTTGTTGTTTGTTTAGTTTAGTTTGTTACAAGAGATGGCCGATGAAGAGGAAACTCACTCTCAACAAACTGCAAAATATCGTCGAATCCTTTATAAAATCCAAGAAATAACGGTTTGTCCCAACCATAATCTTGGCTTTTTGTGATATTGATAAGAAGTTCCGCCTCATAGTTATTACTGACAATCGCCAGATGTCCTTTATCATGGTTACATTGATTCTGAGCATCTGTCCAGTTCCGCGGGACTGTGAAGAGTTTGTAGTAACTGCTTGTGCCATTTTCATACGTGTAACCTGGAATGATATTTGAATTGTACAGAATTTTAAATGTGGGCGACAGGGAGTCCAAACTAGGTGCTGCTATGGTAGACCTTCTTTCAAGGAAAGATTAATTGAACTAATTTGCCCCATGAAAAAGTATACAGCTAAACGGTATACAACAGTTACACGATATATGTTAAAAAAATAGTCAGTTGAAAAAAAAAAAAGTCAATAATCATATGTTCTTACATAACACAGAGTAATAACTTACCTTCTCCGAGATTTAAGCTGTATTTTCTTTGTTCCCAAGGTGACGTATTCACTGTAAAATATAATAATAATAATATAATACATGTGGTGCACAACTATACCAATTGCCTGGCCACAAACTAGGGAAGTTCCGTATTATAAGCACCAGAGAAACGGAACGAACTTTGGGGCATTTTCCAGAACACCTAGACCAGAACCAATTTAGAAAAGTTAATACCCACGTTGGCCCTACCGGGAATCGAACCCGGGACATCCGCATCCAGCGCCCATAATGTAAGCCGTTTGGCCACCGAGGTCGTCGTAGTATATAAAATATTTTTAACCATTTATGATATATATGTATTTATTATATACATTTATGATATACATATATGTCCGTAATATGCCCAAAGACCACATGAGAAGATAATTACGTTCAAAGTTGTTGTAAATAATACTCGAAATGGCTCTTGGGCTTTCATTTTACCAGTTTTGTAATATTTATTTTGTTACCCCGCGTGACTTACAATGCTAGGAAATGGACAGCAATAATGATTGTTTGATTATTGATTCACCGATGATTGTAATATCCACAGTGTGTGACATAAATTCTCCTAAAATTTCATTTCTCTCAGAAAGGTCTATAAGTAGTTAGATTTCATGTATAATAACAACTTTCTTAGTAAGAGCTGGAGTGTCTGTATTAGGTTGGGGACCTATGTTACAGATCACCACGTTCACTCCCACTAGGTGTACTAAGAACGTAACATCACTTTTAAAAAATACGGTCATACCAAAAATGCATACACACGCTCACCCACTCACGGTGTGCGCACGCGCGCACGCACGCACGCGTGCGTGCGAGCGTGCGTGCGTGCGTGCGTGCGATTTTAGTGTGCACGGCAAAACCTGTTCGAAGGACAAATAGCTGCCATACTGGAAGGACCTCATAGGTTTTGTAGAGGTCAGAGGTCGGATATCTGAAGCGTAGGCTCCATCCCACCTTGAGAATCGCACATTGAGTGCGTTCCAGGTTAAAATAATGAATTAAACAATCAGATTAAATGCAGTTCATTTCTAAATCTAATATCACTTAATGTTCCCCGCAGGCTTCCAAGGTTTTCCTATAAAACCCCTTTGCAAGCTTTCTCGCAGGACTGTTTATGCGCGGACTCACCCATTGCTAGGCTTTGCCAGTTGCACAACGATCATTGAGCAACGATTGATTATAACGATTGATGAAGTTGTGTACAACTTCTCTGCAGTATAATACTTTTGCTTAGTTTTAAATGATTACACTTTTTTTCACTCTGCAATAATTTACTGTACATGACTGTCATGTCGGTCTATAATAGATTGTGCACTTAGTTTTAAGATTTTGCATGTATGTTTCTCATTTTTTATTGTTGACTGGCCAAATAAAATAGAAGAAGAAAATATTTACTCACCAGAATACAAATTAAGTAACAAAAGTAAATATTTGAAATTTACAAACATGTTTATTTTAAAGAGAGTTCTACATTGTCTGAAACAAGTGTAACATTGAAATGAGTCTATATTTTCCTCATTGTAAGTTATTGTTTGACGAATGATTTGAACAATAGGGAATTCTAATTATACTTTTTCAATTATTGCTTTCTGAACTATATTTACGTAAATAACAAATACGTAACTACTCAACAAAGTGTACGGAACAATTCAATAATGTTAACTTATTTTTTTTTTTGTTTTGAAGATAGCACTGGCCACTGAAATTTATAAATGTAAATAACTGTAATAAATTATAGTTCGAAATAAAAAAAAATTAAACAAAAAGCAAAAGCATTTTGAATTAAGGAGCGAACATCTTATATTTGGGCGCAGCGCATAGGTTTTTCTAATGTAAGCAAATGAGAGTTTAGTACCACTTTATGTTTGATTTTCTTGTGTTAAAAGAATTTATCGTTGTGGTCGTCAATTTTTATGATTTTGAGCGGCATGTCATGTCACCATTTAACGCGGGAAGAGAGTGTTCAGGGCTGCGGGTATGCTGAAAGCAGCCGCTGTTAACGCGTAACCAAGCGTAATTTGCCGAATATGGGAAATATATAGATGTAACCGAACGCACCAAAGAGATACCTGATCACATCCCAGAGACAAAATCGATTTTTGCAAAATACTGCAAGGGGACAGTCCCATATTACAGCTCCACAGCTGGTAGAAAGACTGCGGTCCCTGCACCAAATGGTTGTTAATCATCAAACTGCCAGAAGAAGTTTGCATGAAGTCCATTTTCATGGACGGAGACCGCTAAGAGCTTCAGCTCGTTGTTTGTTTGTTTTTTTGTTTGGACTGAAACTCAAACTTTTCGTCCCGATTCAAGAAGAGTGCGAGTTTGGCGAGTTCCTGACAGGAGTCAACTCCAGAATCCTTATGAAGTTCATCCATACCGAGGCGTAACGATAATAGTATGGGTTGGAATTCGCCTGAGTGGAAGAACTGATCTCGTTTGGACAAAAGGCAATTTGAATGCTCACCGACAGCAGCTCGGCCAAGATGCGGTGTTTGTGCACGTGTACACATTGCAAGCTTGGTTCCGTGAGTACGATGTCACGTTGTTATAGTGGCCTGCTCTGTCCGCCGATCTCAATCGCATTGAACATGAGATTTTCTCGGGAGAAAAGCATTTTGTAATCTTCCCCAAAATTTACACACCGAAGAAGAGCTTTCTGAGTATGGTGTCTTGTTCCTCAGGTGACAATTGACAACCTCATGCTTAGTACGCCCTTGTAAAGCCAATGCCTTGGGAGGTCTGATTGACTATTTAAAAAGTTGCTGTTTTATTATAAGTTTTACTATTAAAATAGTTTTTTTTATATCATAAAAATGTTTTTATTTTTTTCTTACCCTTTATTATTTTATCATTAAAATGAATATTAAATAACGCTTCTTTCGTTGTACATCATATAAGGTAACAGTGTGTTAAATTAAAAAATATATATGTAATAACCTTGTTCCCTAGACTTTGTTGAGCAGTGTATAACAATAAACATTTACTCTATTAAATATGCTTGTTATAGAAGAAAAGAAATATTTTTTGTTATTATTGAAACAAAGATTATATTAAGTAACAGCACACCTCCTTGTATAGGAGTTCGTCCAGGGTAGTACTACCACCTAGCCTATTTCTTTCGCCAAGCAGTAATGTCAGTGCTCCTGAGATATTTGCTATTTAAAGCTCTGAACGGCACTGTAACTTACTTTTTGTCATTATTCGTTTAATTACTCAGTAAAAATTACTTTTACTAACCTGCACTAGCAACTAACTTCCGGAGCTGGCTTCCCACGACCCGCGGTGTCACAGGGCGCGCCGCGCGAGCACGCGCCACTTGCGAAGAGTGCCACCCGTACTAGCGCGGGCTCGCCGATTGTAATCCGCGCGGGTGACCCGTGATATCACGGGCCGTCGAGAGCCGCCTTTTTATGACTGGAACAATGTTATGTAGGCCGAAGAACAGGGAGAAATATATGAATGCCTTCGATGAAGTCCTTGAATTCCCATATCCACCTGGATAGGGCCGTAACAGGAGGAAACTTCACTACTGAGCATAGTCTGATATCTGATATGCAATTCGCATTTATTCAACTACCTATACAATTCGCTCTTCCAACCACAGATATAGAAAAACAGGGGAGATAATGTAATGACGCTATGTAAGATCGGGTACCGATGTCGCCACTTTTTAGCTTGTGTGCAACTTCAAACTTTGCGCTCTATTATCTACTACCATAACTTAAAGATTTTGATTGGATAGGGCTTAAAACGTGAAAACGACGTAACATAATTTTAAAATTTAACAAAATTGTACTTACAGTCACTTGAGTAAGAGTTATATCACAATATTTCAGTATTTTTTTCATCCTGGTTCAGCCATTCACCATCAGGTGGCGTTTTAGTAAAAAAAATTTAGTAAAAACTACTAGTATAACTATTACACGTTAGATGGCGCTGAAACTAATTTTTCGTTACACTAAGAAGTCACGGAGCGGTTTTCGCCCGCGCCTGCCGCGGGACCGCGGCATCTGTAGAATGTGATAGTTAGGCGATTAACACACTGCACCGCGCCTCGCGACGGTGCGCGGGACGCGGAATCACGCACGCGGTGGCGGAGACGCTGATCTGCGTCAACGCGCGGTTTAATCGGCGCGGGGGCAGCGGTCTAGCGGCTACGCGCCACTTAAAGTACTCGCTTCGTTGTTGATTGCCGTAGTTATAGTATATGTAACTGAGATCCTTCTTTGACAAGAGCGGGTAATAATACAGAACTCATTCAGGACGCTGCAGTCATACTGTCGATTTGGTTTTTGTTTACTCAAATAACTCTAAAAAAATGTGTTTACTAAAGTTGGGGGTTGGTTGAAAACCACACTTCTGACACGCAGTGAATACTGAGACTGTCCCCCACACACAAATAGCTTACTAAGCTATTTTTTTAATTTCTGTAGATGATCTCGTTTTCTTTTATTATGTATTTTATCTACACATCATATTTTTGAACACATCATCCTCTATATGATGTGTTCAAAAATCGCAAATTACGACTAGCTAGTTATCTTTATGATAAACAGTTTTGTTAGAACAAATTTCTTATCTGTGAAAATGTTAATATTGATTTCTAATAATATCAAGTTCGATTTTGTTATTGCATTCAAATTTCGAACATCTCTAAAAACAAAACAAATTGATTCGGCCTCAATTCTGATATCAGTCGAGATGAAGTTTTATTCGAAATGAAATGTCAATAGCAAACAATTTTGACAAATTTCACATGTTACATGATATCTAACGAATGATATGATAGTTGAGGCTGACTCTAGCCTGTCTATGAATTAAATAAAAACTACGGTTGTGTGACGTGCGTGAGAAATTTATTTGCTGCCATTTCGCCAGTCGTAACATATGGCTCTTGAACACATCATAGAGAGGAGATAGAGAGCTTATAATGTATAGATAAAGCAGTGTATGTAACTGTACATAATTAGGCCTTACCTGTCATTGTGTAACAGCCACAAAAACGACTATTACGCGTGTGGAAGTAAGTGGTTTAAAGGAATATAAAATGAAATATACTTACGCGTAACAACCACAAGTAACACTAATACAAATAGCCGCAACATGGTTGTGCAAAGACGTCGAAATCAAATTCCCACGACTAGATGTTAAATAATCCACAGTGAACGTTAAAGCCGTTCGGTATGAATAAATAAATTATTAACGCACGCACACACTCAACATAGCCCCGCACTAGGGAAACCCTGTGTCGCGGGTGCCATGGACACACACATAGACAACCACAAATTACATCCAAACTCACGAGAGAAATAATTGTAGGCCATACAACTATTTCTCCCGGCCCGGGAATCGAACCTGAGACCTCTGCGTGGCAGTCCGGCATGGTAACCGTTAGACCACGGAGGCAGTTTTATTAACGTCTATTTATACCATACCTGAACAACTGACAAGAAAAAAATGCAAATTTATAATAGTAATTTATTATTGGTTGTGTAATTTTTGTCTCCTGAGACTAGTTTCCTGTTTTGCTTTACGTTATACTTGAACAAATACCTACCGCGATAGGCATAGCCGTTGACCGGCCTGGTGGCCTGTCTGGTGATGTCATTGAATTGACCTATTTATAATTTTAATCCAAACCACGCACAATCATCATTACAATGGTTTCCTGGATTGTTTTTCGAAATATTTGTACTCTAAGTTTAAATTTAAATATATAATGCTGTACTCAAAAAACCTGCGTAAAAAGTACCTTGTGTAAAATACTTTTTATAAATCTAATGACTTTTTTATTGTTCTTTCAATTTAAATAATTTTCAACAATTAATACTGTATATATTTATTGACATCAAATTTAATATAATTGTTTATGTAATGGATAAATGATTTGTAGGTACCAATATCATTTAGGAAATGAAACTAATATTCCGGATTTAATTCGTGTATATTTGTTTTTTCAAAGAAACCGAAGGGCCCGAACCTTCAAAATTCCCATGGTCACGGTTGACTGGCAATCAACAAACAAATTTACGCGATATAAATCCGGAAAAATAGTTTCATTTCCTATGTGTAACAATCGCGACCAACCTTAGAACTCGATATACCATTATCATCTTTTATGACTTAAGAGTGGGCTTTCAAAATTTCATATTTTATGAACGCATATCCTGACTCGTGCCAATGTTTGATCAATGCCAAATACATACATTGACTTGTAAGTCAATGCATACATAGGTTTTATTAAACCTTTTTCTAGTAATTCAATAAGACATTTACATATATACTCTCTCCCTTAGAATAATAACGCATAGAAACCTAGTCCGCACACGCTAAGTGAGGCAAATTGAAGCGCTCCCAAAGGGCCTACACGAGCGGGCGGGCCGTTAGTGCTCAAGGTCAACTTGCACCGCGAACAGCTCCGGAATTTTAGCTAAAAATGACGAAATGTGCGGTAAATGAGTGTAAAAATACGTCAGACAAACATAAAATAGATACTAACATCACATTCCACAAGGAAGTAACGCGTTTCAACTTGTATTTTTATATAAATATTCACTAACACCGAAAATTAACCTACTACTAAAACTAGCCTACCTACATGAATTTTATTTGATTTTTGCCTCACTTGTGACAGTTCGTTTGATATGAAACTATTATTCTATACGTTATTATTCTAAGCCCTCTACCTCGATACTTTTTTTTTAAATCACACGTGTTTTGAGGTTAGACAATAGACGTAAAATTCTGAAACATATATACATACTTAAAACGCGTTTGAAAAAAAATGGTCTAAATTAACAGAGTTTCCCTTGCAGGCTGAAGAGCTTTAATGACGTCAACACCCCTGCCTCATCCCCTCACACACTCCTGTCTGTGCGTGTCATTTAAGGTTCACATGTTGAAGTGGTTGACGTTGCGGTTCCGATTTTTGTAGTACGTAAGTTATACTTGGAATCTTTTATTTCTAAAATAGCAACACTGCCAATCCTACTCGCCACACTCGGTCTCCAGTTATATTTGTACTAGTTTATCTTTCGGGGTCGGGTGACTAATTTTAAAGAAGCATTATAATTATCTACTTAGGTATGTATGTGTAACTATGTTTTGATAGGGAGTGTGTACACACACAATCGCGTCAAATGAAGGTCTTCATAAATTATATCCTTATTACAAAATTTGGCAAAGTTCTATATAATCGACTCCTTAGTCTTTCTTATGTTGTCTAACTTGACGCCGTTCTCATGACTGCAGATGCTGCTGTGTTCGCTAAAAATAGATGAGTCTACACCATTTTTGTGAGAAGTCCTGGTGTCTTGTATCCTGAGTCACTGGATAAAAGACACACATACACGTACACACACACACACACACACACACACACACACGTACTCTTTGTATTATCCGTATACGGATACTTTCGTAGATGACTCCTCACCTAAACTGTGTTGGGTAAACACAAATTTATGAATCTTTTTGATCGTTGTTGGAACAAGTAACTGATACGAAACCTAAATATGATAGATTTAAGAGAAAGTTCTAGTAACAACTCTTCAATTTCAAACGTCAAACAATGAAATAATACTAGAAGGTAACTAGCTTCGTAAAATACTTTAGACAAAGGCGCCAATCAGAATTATTGAAGATTTCTATGGAACTTGTGAAGAGAATAACGTAAAATTCGGCAATCTAAAGATAGTCACTTGAGAGATTTTTAAGAGGTGATTGTACCCGTCAATCCGAACTAATTCCTCGATTTCATAAGGGTCCATCATGGGTCAATTATCCCGCAGTCCAAATCTCGCCAAAATTTCAGGGTAACCACATAGAGTCCCAATAATTTCGTATAGGTTAACCTATTACTTTTCTGTCGGTTTCGTGTGGAAAGAATGGGAGAATATCGAGCTGCCAAAAGAACGTATTTGAGGCAACCTACGAGTCATCGTCCAGTGGGCCGTCCTAGATATCGCTGGAAGAATGGAATCGCCAAAGACCTGAAGCAGCTAAATGTGCCCGAATGGTGTGAACTGGCACAAGACCAAAAGAAGCGGCGTCCTTTGGCGTCGGAAGCCAAGATCCACTTCGGGTCTCTGAACCAGAGAAGTAAGTAAGTAACCTATTATGTTTTTATACCATTGATTATTTATTACTAGACTAGTCTAGGAACTGCGTGGCACCATTTGAAAAAAATCTATGCAAGTTTACGTGAATAAATATAGCTTACCCATCATTGCATGTTACCTGCTATCTGATGACGCCCTTTTATTGGTTTATTTATTATCGAAACCAAAGCTCAAATGGTTCATAAATTACTTATTACAATCGTTTCCTCTAATTTGTTTGTTATATTGTGTTTATAAAGTGCTTGATTCCTCATAATTATTTTGATTACAGCTACGTCTTACGACGGATTTGTATATAATCTACAATTGTTTGTGGTTTCATGACGTGTTACTTAACCCTAACGTAGTTATATTATATATGTGAATCCTGTTCAGATTATATTTTTGTTGGCTAACGTCAGTTGCAAAAAATAAAACCATATTTCATTGCTAAGTTTTTTATTCTGAATAGATTTTTAAATAAATTTATGGACAACACATTAAGAACTGTATAAATATTAATTTGATCCATGATACTTTTGTAAAACGTTTACATGCGCTTCTAGAATCATCAATTACTTGTTTTACAATTAGTTGTTTTTAAACATATTACAAAAAGGGTGCTCTTCCCGAAGTTTATAACATATTTTTATATACATATCAACTACTCATCTAATCAACTAGTACAAATAAAAACTACAAACTGCCTTCAACCTGATCATTCGGTGAATTATAGATGGCAACTTCTTCATTCGTATCCGGTACATTTCTTTCACAGATGAAAGGGTACTGAACGTCACACCAAACATCGTCTAAAAGACCGGTACGGAACATTGCCCCGCAGTACTCTTTAGTGCCACCAGGATTAGGATGAGTCGAGGAGTCGGGTTGCTTTGGAGACCAGTTTGAGTAACCTGCTTGTTCGAGACTTTGACCTGGAAGACAATTTTGTAAAAATGTATCCGAGTCTCTAAACTTGAAAGAAAATAAAAATTTGTCAAGTATGGAATAAATGTACAACATTACGTTGTGCATTTTTTCTATACTTTATATTTATACATTTATACAAACATGTCAATCCGTTGATACGTTACATCATGTGACGTGTAAATGTAGACTAGTATATAAACTAACCAT
Organism: Hyposmocoma kahamanoa; assembly: GCF_003589595.1. Classification (NCBI taxonomy): domain Eukaryota; kingdom Metazoa; phylum Arthropoda; class Insecta; order Lepidoptera; family Cosmopterigidae; genus Hyposmocoma; species Hyposmocoma kahamanoa. Next base: position 876,224 of record NW_020653774.1, read on the forward strand.
GTATAGTAGTCCAAGTTCCTTGTAATTTTTTAAATCCCAGAAGCAAGGAATCTTTATAATTCGACAGCATGGTATAAGCCGGATGCTCTTCGAAGATACTGGATATTACTTTGGCCTCCTCAGCCTTGTTTATGACGGCCAGGTGTCCGCCTTCAGCCAAGCAGATTTTGTAAGCCTCTGGCCAGGTTTGAGGATGACGATGGAATTTATAGCATTGCTCTGTTGTTTCGTAGTACTTATATTCTGTAAATGAATAAATAGTCATTACCTCACACCATGAAAAACTAAGACCATATGGACATAACAGTTAGATCAATAGGATGTATCATGGTATCTCGGAAACCGTACACCAGTCCCTACAACTTCTTATATTCATCGACTTTGAATCGTGTGATGTGTGTTCGTAATTCGGGAGTAAGGCCTTATTCAGAGCGGCGCGGCGGCGCGGTGCGTGTAAATCAAATGTATGTAGACGCTCGTTGCGTTCACAGAGGCCGCGCGCGCCGGCGCCTGCTGTGGATCTACTCGCACTTAGCCGATTTGGCACTGTGTAAGGGAAGACGCCAAGACCAAGAGAATGAGCCCTAAGATTCTATTCTGAACTCAAATTTAACGATCATATTATCAATGTATGTATGTAATGTGTGCTTGGAAAAGTCTTAGCTCATCAAGCGGCAACCTAAGTTTTTTTACCATCGAGAGGCGATTTGTAATTTATATAACGCATTTGTTCGAAGAAGCTACTTGCGTGGTGATGAAATCCCCACAATAAACTCTATATTGCAATGTTGGAACGAATTTAGAAATAATTTTTGAGATTTTTGTATAAACATCTTTATGGGTATTATATCCTTATATGAACCCTAGACCATTTATTTTGAGCATGATATGCTATTGGTCGCTAAAGGTCTGGCGAAAACTGGTGCTGCTAAAATATATTTTTTACTGAATAGGAGGATATATAATTAACCCTCATCTATTGGCTCAAATTCCTTTTTCATCCCGCCAATATAACGTTACGTTCTTCGTCAGCTCAAATACCCTCTGTTCAATTTTCATTTAACCCGCACATTGACACTAACTTAGACACCATTTTTGAAGCCCTAGTCGTAATCGAATTCCTCAATACGACAAATGACATTGACGTGTTCAGTAACACTGAAGATAAATTTCTAACATCCCTGGCTACTATTTTAGACGGTCACCGCCTAAAGCTCTGCGGTCCAAATTCCGCACATTATTTGAGCGGGTGATCGACTCAATCTTCATAAATGACTATAATTTCCATGTTTAGTTATACGTACTGTAAGTGTGAGGGTGCGTTCCCACTATGTCGCGACGACAGACTGTCGTGCAGTTTACAATATCGTGGCTTGTATATTTAAATGAAGTTGTTCACATATAGAACGAAACGATTAACTGTCGTTGACGATTTTTTGTCGTTATGACGACAGATACGCCACGATAAAAACGTGACGACAGATAGTCGCAACTACTATTGTCGTCACGATAAATTTATCGTTGTGTGTTCTGCTCCCCAGTCTCCCCTCTCGTACCCCGCGCCTTCGCTTTGCATTAGCGTTGTATCGTATCCAGAGATGGGCCCAGGTTTCATACCGGCGTTTTGTTAACGCCGGGTTTAAATCGGGTTAAAACCCATTAATGCCCGAAATCGAGGGTAAAAACTATTTACTATTCTAACTATTTTGAGTTTTGTACAAATTTAATTATACATATTATAACAATACATTAAATTCTTAAATATTCCCAAAATTTTCTTTTATCACATTTCAGTTCGTCTATAAACGTTTGACATAATCCTAATGGAATTCTTTTTAAGAACATTGGATGTACCTAAAACTTTCTTTTCTTCGTTTGTTTCCTCTCCGCCTTTCTAAAAAGTAGTACGGGAGCGAAAACACACTACTGGCTTCCTAAAGAACATAGAAGCAACTGCAGTGCATCAAACGATACTGTTGTGGAAACGACAAGGCGGCTGCCTTGAAACTATAAATTGTCCACGACACAGCCACGACAGATAGTCGTGATGTGGGAACAGACTAGCGCGACAGTCGTCCAACGATAAATGAAACGTCACAACATAGTGGGAACGCACCCTAAGTTTTGTTGTTACTGATGATTAATAACGATAAGCAACATCACATATTATTTGAGTACTTTTATCTATATACTGTATTACGTAACAGTGAAACTATAGCAGACAAAATAAAAGATTTCGTTACAGTTCCTAGCGGTAGTTTGAAACCAATGCGGGCATCAGACGAAAAACTATATCGGTTTAGTTTATCTAGCACGATACCAGTAAACACGCAAACAATCGCACGAATGAAGTCCAGTAAAGTGGGAATAGTCCTCGTGCCAGTGTCAATCGCCGCTAGTACTGATGTCCTGTAAATACGCTCGACTGTTTGAGTGGCAAAATCAAGTGTATCTCCATTAATATAGAAAAGGTTACAGATAGGAGTAACTCGTTAACTATGGCTGCTGTAATACCAGGAAGAGAATAATGAGTCGGAATTGGAATTCGATTTTGAGTCCAAATATAAAAGATATTATCTAGAGTAACACGTACTTTCTAAACGTGGACTTCTCCATCCCTATACTCATTCCACATTCTCACAGCTAAAAGTGCACGTGAGGAATTCAATTAAGAGCACCAATATTTAAATCCCGTACCGAACTTTCGAAAATATTATTATACTACCAGTTTTCATTTCATCTGCTTCAGCCGCCTTCATATCTCTGTACCTATCACAAGGCTTCTCCAGGCTTTCGTTTTATGCAGTAGTACCAATGATTCTGATTTAGTGTAATTTATAGTCTCAGATATGAAGCATCTTGAAAAAGAAAACACATAACAGACTAGTGCCAAAAATACTAACCATGATCAATAGTTCCACAGTCACACATATTATTAATTTTCTTCTGCTTTCTGAAGCACATGAAGGGATATAATTGGTTGCAGTCCACGGTGTCAACGGAGCCCGCGGTGCCCGCGGAAAAAAGAACTGTGCAGTCGTTGTTCTGGATCTTTTTAGGACAGGACTGAGATTTTGTGAAGTTTACTGGCATCTTCCACAGGGGAGTACCTGCAGTGCAATATTATGTGATAATTTTTTTCTTACTGCCATATTTTATTTTCACTTTTTTGATCGAAGAATGTGGATGTCAATGTTAAGGCTGCTTTCAGAGCAGTGCTGATTTGTCTGCGAACCGCCCGCGCGGAGCTCTGGAGCATCGTTTTACAGTAACGCGTTTTGCTCCGTTCGGAACACGTTCCACGCGAACTCCGCACAGCCACCGGTGCGTTTGTGGAAGGCGACTGTCTTGCGTGAATATTCGCACTAAATTAAATACTCGATTCAGATTGTACGCACGCGGATGGATCGCAGGCGGACTGTCCGTACGGACCGTACGCAAAGCTGTGAAACCAGCCTGCATCTACTGGCTGTCTGATTGACATTCGTTGTCTTCGAACAATGAAAATAAGATCCGTGGACGAAGAGACTCAAACGATATCAAATTTACATAACGTTATTCGTAAATTTAAATAAGTTAGATTATTAGTAGACATCTTTTATCCACGATCTTCCCGTTTCCTATTGAAAGTGTTCATTACCCTCAATGGAGGTATAATCTCCTTTGGAGAACAAAGAATGGATGCCAGTGTAGAAGCCACAGTAAGCGTCACTGGTCTCGTTGCTGATGGAACGCATGGCCTGCAGCATCAGCTCGTCTGATGGAGACGCAAGGTCCGCACCTGTTGAATATGCCATTGCAATATTAAACATTTAACTAAACAATTAATTATGTACTTATTATTACACTTAGCTTTCATGCACCTCGAGAGAATTGTCTTTAAAAAACTATAGATGGCGTTCGGACTCTACAAGTACTCTAGAATTGGTCTACTACTGTTTGTCGTGTGTATGTAGCTAACAAAACATATGTGATTTTATATTTCTCGCGTTTATAGTTCATTCTAATAATAGGAATTTTAATGAATAAATTCACACACACATAAATACACATATCACATACTACAATAAAAACACTCACACGCTCCATTTTATATTGGTTTTTAATTTACTATATTTAACTCACAATGTTCATCTTTATTTTTTTTATTAAGTCCAACTGTGGGAGCGAGGGCCTGGTGATCCGTCATATAAGGAATCCTAATACGAACTCCAGATTCTCACAAACGTTCCTACATTTTTTTACTAATGATACATTATTTGCATTGCCTTTATGTGAGTGAATAAAGTTATTATTAGTAAAAAACAATTATTTTTTGAGCTGATTACCTTCGAGCTGGCATCGTGCGCGTGCGTCGAACCAGTCGGTGGGTACGCGGTGCAGCTTCAGCCAGCCGTTTACCGCTGCCACGTATTTGTAGTCAGGACGAAACTTTGGAGGTTCCCTCGCGGACGGCCTTGCATCTATATTATTTTTCGTTTTAATCAATTTCGACTACTTTTCGTTCTTATTGCATTTAAATAAAGCTTTTCTCTGACCGACAAACGTACATTCCGCGTTTATAAGTGCGGTGACTCTCCTATTGGGATAAAATACGGGTCTATTGGAATTTTATACATGTCAAATATGAATTTCGAATATTTTCCCATTTAACGTAACGTAACATTTAAGAAATGAGTTAAATGTTTTATCCGAGGAAGAGCGAAATCGAATAATTCTGCAGCAAGATGTCGCTCCAGCCCATAACAGCAGAGTCACTACTGCCAACATTAGTAACCATTTTAATACCTGGATTGGTACAAATGGTGATGGCCTGTGAGATCACCAGATCTCACCCCTTTAGATTTTTTTTGTGGGGATATGTTAAAAATCAAATTTACCTTAAATCCTATGCGAGTGTAAACGAGTTGAAGGCTGAGGTTCAGAATACGATTTGTAATACAATTCATCACAACACGTTATTAAAAGTTACTCAAAATGGATTCGTTAAAATATTAAATTTGTGTATCCAAGAAAATGGAGCTCATTTCGAGCAACTAATTAGTTACATTACCATTTTTTCGTTTTATTAAAATACGTTAAGATTTCATGGTTTTTTTTTATTTAATTAACCAATTTTGTGACATAGATTTTATTCTTATAATTAACCCTATCGATCGATGCAATAAAAGTGCAGGGGCATTTTTTTCAGATTAAAGCGGGTTCGATTCCCGCGTGTTGCTAGAAATTTTCGAAAATCTATGAATGCAGTTTTATTTCTTCTAAAAAATAAAGGAATGTTTCCTTTAAGTAAAATTTTTATCTCCAGTATTTAGAGTACTTTCCCTCCAGGTGGCATTACAAATTTCCACCCTGTATATTGGACGACAAGTTCGAACTATATTCATAACAGATATTTTTTTATATTAAATGGACTAAGACTTGCCATTGACCATTGCCTTGTGAAAAAGTTCGTAACACATCTATAAAAGTTCACAAATTAATAAAAAAAAATTTAAAAATAAAAGAGTTTCATGATCATACTTTCAACATCTTTAGTAGCGTAGAATCTCCTTGTAAAAAAGATCAGGGAAGTGCTGCCACCAAACCTATTTTTACCGCCAAGCAGTAATGTGAGCATTACTGCGTTCCGGTTTTGGAGAGTAAGGGTGCTGTAAATTACAGGCACATTGTCAGTGCCCCTCAAATCTTTGCAAAAGCTCTGAGTGGCACTGCAACTGTTATGGACAGGCGTGTAGCTTACCACCAGGCACACGACTTGTTCATCTCGTCAATTGATATTGTAAAAAATAAATAAAAAATTAAAAAACTAGCTAGCAAAGATACTAGTACTCTGAAGCAAAGTTAGGTATGTAAATATATCTACGATGGAAGCCCTTAAAAATAGCTGCATTGTATGTGCTCGGAAACACAGTCGCAGGCAGGGGATTCCATTTCTGGGCTGTGCGCATAATAAAAGATTATTTAAGCGTTCAGTACGCCTGAAGGGAATATCGACCAGATAAGGATGATATCCCGTCGTACGTCTAATGATCCGATGGTAAAAGAGCGCGGGATGATCTGACGGAGCGCATGGGCACACTCACCGAAATATATTTTATGGAAAACCAACAGACAGGCAACTTTGCGCTGGTGGGCTAAACTATGAAGTTTAGATTCGAGCTTATCGTCGCCAAACAGTCTCCTGGCATTTCGCAATGACGGAGCGAAGTCACTACAAAACGATTTAAATAATAAAATGGTAAATAAAACGTCCTTACCGATAACCCCAAGGTAAACTAACAAGAACAATCGCCACATGGTTGAGTGGTTCAGCAAACTCGATGAGATGAAGCCCGGCGAGTAAGTGGTGAGAACTCTTCGAGCAACACCTTTATATACATACCAAACCAAACAGTTTCACTTTATTATCATGTCATGTCGTTATTATCTTAAATATAAATTTGTATCACAAGTAAAGTGGCTCCAAAATTGACTTTAAAAAAACAACCTTCGTAGTGTAATTATCCGTAGTGTTCGTTACTGTGGAATCCTCAAAGATAACTAACACGCATAATATAGAAGCTAGTAACATGAATAATATGAGCCCAAACACAAGGTAGCTGCTGTACACTCTTGAGGAGTTCCTGTCGCCTGTCTGCCATTTCTATAAAAATAAAAATAAAATATTATTTGTATCAGACATCATCCATAGCAATATTATTTAAAATTAGGTTAGTAAGTGATTATTAAGTATTTAGGTAGGTTTGTATTTAAAATTAAAAAGCCATATAACCAATCCGAAACCGTTAGTTCCGGGTATAGATATACACCCCTTTGAGTAGTTCCATCCAATATTTGTGGCTGGGACCCTCTTCTCTATCCGCAATCGTCATCAGACTGCCGTTGGTGTTGCAACGCAGTCTGCATCTCAGGGAGTTCGTTTTTTTTATTAATAATCGCGAAGAAATCATCGATGCGGGCTTCGGCAAACATCCCCGACGCGTTGCAGAAGCGCGGCAAGCTGCGGATCAGCAATTGCCCCGCACCTCCAGCGCCATACGCTCACGTTCGGTATTACTATAGTCTTTAAGACGCTCGTTTACAATGTGCCCTAAATATTTGAATTCAGTGACTCTTTTGAGTACTCCGTTTAGCCATATTGGAGGTATATGTTTTGGGGTTTTAAAACCAGCTTTGAAAATTTGTCACGTAATCCATGCGTGGTTGCATATTCTTCACATAGCTCTAATAGTTTTCTCAACGCTCTGACTGACGGGGCGAACAGCACCATATCGTCCGCGTAGCTTATGTTAATTACGCTCACGGCATCGTTATAGTTACCTGCTCGAGTACTACTCGACCGGTCAATCAGATCGTTAACATAGAGGGTTGAAGAGCGTTGGTGACTTCTCACTTTACAACATTACTTTGAGTTCTTAGGTTTTCGCGATTGTTACACATAGAAAATAAAACTATTTTTTCGGATTTAAATCGCGTATATTTGTTTTTTCAAACAAACCGACGTTTCGGGCCCTTTACAGGTCCCATGGTCACGGTTGATGCAAGACAAGTCAGTCAACCTCCAACATTACTTTGATTATCATACCGATACTCAAAAATCTTATTATTAAATATGTTCCTTTTTTAGAAAAACCTAAAGTACATTATTTAAATCAATCTGTCTGGCTGAGTGATCAGTTTCACGGAGCTCGTCAAGTACTAAACTACAATACGACTACACCTTTTTGTTACATGCTGTATATGATTTATACAAGACCTATTTAACTATGTAAATCCCTTCCTGTATCAGATGATATATCGTTGTGTAGCAATGGCTTTTCGGATCAGAACGGAAATATTTTTCGCATGACACATCGCTGGCAACCTTGTGGGGTGTCGCTTTATTTGATATACGAGTAACATTATGTCAGTTGTTCATGAAATTTTGACAAACAAACCACACAGTTGTGCACTTGAAAGTAAATTTTATGTATGTTATTCAACGTGAACAGCTACATTTTAACCGACTTTAAAAAAGGAGGAAGTTCTCAATTGTACTGTATTTTTTGTTTCTTTTGTTTGTAACGCGATAACTTTGGGAATCGATTTTGATGATTCTTTTTTGTTGGAAAGAGAGTACCTCAGTATTGGTCCCATTTAAATTTGAAGAAAATATTCCACCTCTAAGGGCGGCAAACTAGGGGATGAATCCGGTTTCGCGCACTTTCCGGTAACCGATTTCAATAAAACTTGGCAAATAGATGTAATTCCACGAATTTTTGAGGTCGTTTTTTAAGTACTCTGCACTGACATTATTAATAAAACAAAAACGTATGCTGTAAGGTCCGAATACCCCGGTATGATATTGATCAAGTACAACATCATTCTCAATCTACCGAATGCTCCACATGGTCAGGATATAGACATTAAGAACTGGCCATTATCTTGGTAACGTAAATTTGCCTCGTTTTATTATTTTTACTCACACCATATAAATCACACAACTACTCGCATGGGGTCCTCACTAACACCAATTTATTACGAAGATTTCTAACTAATGGTCGTATTAAATAAAAGACTCAATATTACACATGATACCTTCTACAATATACAGTGTTTTTTTAAGGGTAGTGTTTAACCGATCACCAAAAAAAAAACAGGTTTTTTTGCAACCAAATATGCCACTTCCCCACGGTGTGACTTCCTTACACCGTCACCTCACCTTTTTGTATCGCCTCTCTCCGCTTGTATCCTATCATTTTTTATTTTACATGTATTTAAATTTTAAATTTTAATTGTTCCATCTTCCTTCACTTTCTCATTTTGTTTTCGTACCACGGTCACTCCCTGCTCGACCGCCACAACAGTCGGAGCTGTTTCAAATTCGATCGCGTATAATCACTAATTTTGGTTCTTTACTACGTTTATAATCATTAAATAAGCTAAATCATGTGTAATAATTTATAACAGTCTACAGCCTTCATGTACCTATACCTGTAATTCAGTTACTCGGCCCATTTAGGGGTAAGTGCCTTTATTAAAGTGTAGGGAGTATTTTTTAGTGTTGTACCTGTTTTTTTTACATTTACCTTTCCTATTTCACTAAAAGGTACATACATCAGTCTACCGGAATGAAACATCATTTTATTTGACATATTGGTCTAATTGTACAATTTGTCCAAAACAATAAGATCAACAAAAAAAATTGCAACAAAGTCTAATGCTTAAAAATCGTAGTTTTTTTAGGATTTGCAAGTAAAGGTTCAATTTAGTTCCAATATTATGAATTTATTACAAGAAAATCAGCTCCAAAGCTTAAAATAAAAAAGCAAATAAATTAAAAAAATTAAAATAACTTTTATTAACCTTTGCCCAGCATCGTGACATAATAACTTAATAAAAAAAAACTTTTATCGAATTATTAAAGCGGGTTTTGCTTTCGCAAGACGTCCACGCTTCCTTTTCATTCTATATCTATGTTCCTTTTCTGTCCGATTAGAACATTTTTGGCGTCTGCTGGTGGTACCACATACATGAGCCGGATCGCGTGCCCTACAACATGACCTTTTTTGACCGTTTGCATTTATAGTTTTTGAAAAAATGAGGTCAGTTTCACTTGCACAGCGTTCTAGCTTATTCATTCATTCTAGTCTAGTTTTGATACATGTTTTTAAATTATTTTTGATACTAGCTTTATCAGACAGTGGTTTTATTAGCAGTGAAATGTTTTTTTAGATCTAACTTTTAAACTGTTTAATATGTTTTTAATTTTTTAAACTGATCACCGGCCTTTAGTGCCTTTTAATAAAAACATGGGTATCTCAGTTATCACAGCGCTAAAATTACAAAGGTATGCGATAATATTATCAGCCTATAACTATATAGTACAATACATTTCTAGTGAAAACAATTTAGTGGCTTTTTATCTATTTTTCTCGGGCTCCGTTATCGGAAACCAGTTCCCAGAGCGATAATGAGTTTGATACTTTCAGTTCTTTAAAATTTTTAAGCTCTGCTTGTTTCGCTGTAACCTTGGAGGATATAAAAAGCTACGGAAACCGCTCCCAGAACGCGCTCTGAAGATTGGTTCTTCCTTCATCACAACCGCCTTAGCTTTTGTTGCTCTCGCAGCTTGTTCTGCCAATTCCAAAGCTCGAGCAAAGGTCAATGTCGATGGTTTTTCCTCGAACGATTTGTCGCGTTCAGGACCTGAGTCTGGGCCGAGGACGAATCGATTCCTCAGATTTGATTCCAGAGCGGTGCCGAAGTCGCAATAACTTGCCAACCCCCTTAGTCGCGCCGCCCAGTCGTTCAGGCTTTCACCTGAACTCTTTGTCGCCCCGTAGAAATTTGCTATGTCCGTAAATGAACATGTTTCGACTTTAAGTGAGTGTCGAGTAATAAAATCAGTTTGCTATACTTTAGATCGTCAATATTCTTGGGGTAGGCCAAATTGCGAACCAACCGGTACGTTAAATCCGACAAGTGTGTAATTAATATCGCAACCTCGTTTACTGTTTTTGTGATCGAAAACAGGCAAATTTCCCAAAAAACGTCATTACGTTACACTTTTTTTTTTCACACACGAAGGTAGTTTCGAATCTCGTCGCCATCACTGGCATCACATCGGATATCGGATCAGTGGTATCGGAGCTAAGTAAAAACCGGTTCGAGTGACGAACGATTTATTACTGATGACGCATCGGTCCCACGCCAATAGCCATCATACAAATCAGAAACTTACTTGAATAATGAACATAATTTTATATGTATTGAATTTTCTGATATGCACTTAAATATTTTCCTTTTTTTAAATGGGTCAGTAAGGCGAAATTTGAAACCATAGAAGGTACAAAAAACTGTCCAACCCAGTTATTACCACTGTCGGTTTAAAACAACGTCCTAGAAAAAAATGTTGGTCTTTTTGTGGGTAGTTTGAAAACATTCTGTGGGTGTTTATGAAATGTTTAATAATTTGTCATTCTGTGCGAAATCTCCGTTTTCGTGTCACTTTTATTTTCTGTGAATTTAATTGTTTTCTGTGCAAGTTTAACAACATGAGTTTTCGTGGGTGAGTAATAATAATATATTTGTACTTTGCGTTTATAAATTTTCAATGATATTGCAGTTTGTTCAGTAACTGATAATATAACTTGAAAATACTTAAATAAATACGTGTTTTGAGTACCAATATTAACCGATAAAGTAGGTGTTGTTTATAAACGCCTGTAGTAAAATGTATTACTATATTGTCGTAATGTAATATACCTAAGCACTTTTTACTTTCAGATCACATTCAAAAGTTGTGAATCTCCATGAAATTATAGAGGAATTGGAGAAGGATGATGATGAGCCTGTTCATGGCTTCTTCACTATAGTTCCATCAGAAAAACTACAATACCGATGTAACTGATGAAGGTTTTGGAGATGAAAATGAAGTTTTACTTCATAACTTACCAGGTTCACAGTTTCGAGTCTCAGCAGAAATTGACCACAACACTGATAAGAGCGAGGATGCACAATTATCAAAGCATCCACGAATCGAACCAAGTCCAAGCTAATTTCTTTCGGAACAAGCTACGTCGTCGGGTGCTCAAGAGCTAGTCTCAAAAACAATGGTTTCAAGAAATAAGACCTGCAATTGGTTGTCTAGAGATATTCGACTCGTACATCTCCCTTGGAAACCAAACTCCAGTGCGAGTTTCCAAAACAGTCCGCTGTACTACTTTGAAAGCATGCTTGATAATTCCAGCTTATTGGAAACCTACGGAAAATCAGAAAAACGTAAGCTACGCCGCTCTTCTCAAGCTAAGCATGACATGTCGCGATACGATGAGGTAGAGCACATCATAAAATACAGACCAGAACAACTTCGATGTGGATTAATGCCACAAGCACGCTAAGTTTTATTGCAAAATATGTGCCGTTACTTTGCACCCCAAACATTGTTTTGAAATGTATCACACTCCTTGAATTTGTTATGATAATTATAAAAATTAAATAAATATGCATATTTGCTCAAAGAAAACATTACTATTCCAAATAAACTAGCTATTGTAATATAATTCTGATATTTAAACTAGTTCGTTTTTAATTTACTCACAACATTGTTGTAGTAGTATATATACACAAGCAGCACACCTATATCTAAATATATACTATAAGATATCTAATAGAATTTAATTCGATTGAATATATTAAGAGTTCAAACTCCTAGACAATTTAAAGTGAAAGTGGGCACAACTTTATTAGTAGATCACAAGAGTGCTTTGAGAAATTATCTATAGGTAGTGTTAAGAGTAATTCTTATCTTATTCTCAAGTAACCCTTCTAATGATCATCAGCCAAATCTTCATCCACTACTGGGTATAAATTAGGGTACGTAGATTGTTGTGACATGAATCAATAGCCGACAGCAATATAAACAAGATATTATATACGACAAAATCTCCTCAAGTATCACCTATCTGATATAAGGCATTATATTTGCACCAGACTCGCCACGAGAAAGTTAATCTACAAGGAAAATGAAATTTGTAAATTTTCTTCAACATCCACACGAGTTCAGATAAGCAAACATTGATAAAGAAGAAATTCTTATCTTGACACTGAATGCTTTAAGTGTACTAATATTTCATTTTAAGAAGGCTGAGTTAACAATATTTTTTGGCTACTTAATTACCATATTTACCGTATTTTTGTGAATATTTTAAAAACTTACCTTTACACAGACGCGCTTCAGGGGGAAAAGCGATCCGAAACGCTATCGCTTTACAAGTGAGGCCACACCAACATCATACGATCAATGACGCCGGTCGTACGACCAGTGACGTCGGCGCCGCGCCTGCACATCGCTTGTCGCCCTCGCAAGCTAGCCGACCCCGCGGGGCGGGCGCCCCTCCTCTTGCACCTCATCGCTTCAAAACCCAGCACTGCGCGCCGAGCACCGAGCACTCTGCTTGCTTCTCGCTTTGGAAACAGACGCGCTTTCTAATTATTATACTGCTTTGTATTTTTACGCTGTTCTTGTCATTTTTAATTTCTTTAAAGTTCCCTAGCATTCCTTCCTTTCGCTTTCTTGTCATAGTTTCAAGAATACGTAGTTCGGGTTCGAGTCCCGAATTAACAGATAGGAGAAACGAACGCACTCCTACAACATTTTGATCTGCAATTCTCAAAACTCGCCGAGCATAAGCGGTCACAATTGTGTTGATCGTTAAATGTGTGTTTTTTTAATGAATACACTTCAGTTTTGTGGCTTTAACGCGTTTTTCTACCAAAAACAAATGGTAAATTTATATCTCCAGTCTTGGCGTTTTAGAGATTTTAAGTAATTGGAGAAAAAGTGTGTACGGGAACCCGAATTCATCCCGTAATTTGCCACCCTTAGAGGTGGAATATGTTCTTCAAATTTAAATGAGACCATTGCAGAGGTACCCTCTATATGACAAAAAAAGAATCAAAATCGATTCACAAATAATAATACAATGTATGTTACGATGCACACAAAAAAACGCAGTCGAATTGAGAATGAGATCGTTTTGTTCAAGTCGGTTAAAAATAATTTTTTTCAAGTTTCGAAATATACATTTTTGTTTTGATTTTTTGATGCATTGTGGTTGAAAATTGCGACGAGAAAAGTTGCTGAAAATCCCCCTAATTTTTTCTTGATTAAACGTAAAGAATGAACCGAAACTAATCAGTGTAACGGGCGTAATTGCATAATATTGCCATCGAGATAGGAGATGGAAGATAGTAATTTTCCCAACTGGTTTAAAAGAAAAGCGAGTTTATTTTAAAAAGTGAAGTACCTCTCAATCTTTGCAAAAAATTCACGTGTCCCGTATCCCGTAAGTATTCAGAGGACGCCACAGGCGTCTGAACTTTTCCATACCGTTTTTGTGGTATGGATGTGGTATATATTTTTGCAATTTTTACTGGAATAACAAATTTTTGAGTGCTTATGGACACGGATACCGTTATAAAACTTTTTATTCACATAGTGATAAACAGTGCTGACTAGCGACGGCCTCTTCTAGCGTACCTTATCAAGTATTTCTTATCTGTGTTTGCAAAAAGAAAATGTTATGTTTTTATGATTTAGCAGTTTACATTTGGTAATAATTGTTCTTTGGTAACTCGTGTAGATGACAGGTAGGCGTTATTAAATATATACGTATATGTATTTCTTTTTTTTATAATATTAAGTTAGTGACGGGACGACCAAGTCGTACGCCTGGTGGGAGCTACACGCCTGTCCATAACAGTTGTGGTGCCACTCACAGCTTTAAATTTAAATCTGAGACATTAAACCTGTCACTCTGAGATATAAGTTGACAAGTCCCATGTGCCTGTAATTGCACCAGCACAGCTACCCTTCAAAATTGGAACACATTAGTCTTGACTGCTTGGCGGCAGAAATGTATAATGTGGCAGTACTCCCCTGGACGAATTCTTTCACAAGAAGCTCTACTACTGTTAAAACATATGTTATATACTTTTTTTTTATTCTAATGTAAGTGTGCATTTGACCTCCATCTCACCTGATGGAAAGTGACGATGAGGTCGACGATGGAGCATGCATACCTAAATAATACCTATTCACTCTCGCCTTGAAACGATCTAAGTTATAACGTTGAGGGAACAAGTCTGCAGGCAGGAAATTCCACTCCATAGCCGTTCGCCATATAAATGTGGAAGCGCAACGCTTCTTGCGAATCTTTGGAATATCCACACACTCTCCGTGATTTAGCCGTTCACGCGATGCACTCCTCCTACCGCAAAATGGCGGCTATTTGGTTTCGCAAATTAGAAAAGCATTCAGTTTAAATACAAGTTTAAATAAAAATTATTATTCTGCATTGCTAAATAAATACCCTCCGTACTACCAACAAAAAATCTGAAATAGAATGCAGTAATACACTCAAATCCTGCACTTAAAAAGCACTAATGAAAATTTTGGTGTACTTGGATAAATATGATAATATTCCGTTTGAGTGGTTCTAACATTTATCATGAAATTACTCCTTAAAGTATAGTTTATAAACATTTATATTCAGGGTAAACTTAAAAAACGCTACTCACGGTATGTTTTCAATAAATAAACACCGAAATCACCAGCCCAAACAATAACACACGCGATTGTCGTGACGTATTTTTGAAATTGTTTATTTTTTTAAATGACAGACCCAGGCATTAAAAACTTTATGGTTTGCTAAAGTAGTTACCAAAATAGCAATTAATATTAGTTCTTTTACCTGTTATAACTTCGATATCCGATAAATCGGTATAAAATCATCACCGGCACCTCTAGGTGTGGTATGCGTCTACGGCTGTACCGCGTGAGCGGATATCCTGTGAAATACCGATAAGCAGGCAACTTTACGACTCTGCAGCTTTGCCTCTACTAATTCCGAGTCACCTATAAGCCTCTTGGCACGCATGTCAATTGAATCCAAGGTGGTCAGTTGATATGTAGCAGAGCCATCCCAAAGGTGGCAACAGTACTCCATACACGACCGGACTTGTGCTTGATACAGCTGACGCAACTGTCCCGGTGTGAAGTAACGCCTCTCCTGGAAAGGATGCCAAGCTTCCCGGCTGCATTTTTGGCCATGGATCCAATGTATCTGCCGAAGTTCAGATTGGACCACAGGTCCATTCCAAGTAGCTGAAGACAGTCGGCTATCGGTATGGATATATCACGAAAAGTCGGAGTCAGCTCAAAGGGACTCCGTTTAGTGGAGAATAGACACGCCTGCGTTTTGGTAGCGTTAAATTTGATAAGATTGGCATCGCCCCAATCGGAGACTACCTTGAGCGTCAAATCTAAACGGCTAACCATGGACTCTCGACAAGACTGGATTTCCTCTCCACTGACCTTTGCATTGGTCAAGTATCTATCTACTGTGCTGTCATCAGCATACGCAAAGGTACCTGGAATTAACATGTTATTGTTTTGCAGCAGAAAGAGAGTTGCAGACAGTACGGAACCCTGAGGAATCTATCGCCATACGTTCGCAAGAGTAGCCTTCTAAGACCACTCGAATGGAACGTCCACTCAAGAAATCCGAGATCCAATTGCAAAGGTAAGTGGGAAGCCTATAACATGAAAGCTTGCTTAAAAGGCTTGCGTGCTAGACCCTGTCAACGGCTTTAGAAATGTCCAAAGACACTGCAAGTGCTTCGCCTTGCTTTTCTATAGCCTCGCTCCATATGTGACAGGCATACACAAGAAGATCCCCGGTAGATCGCCCTCGTCGGAATCCATACTGGCGATCTCTGAGGAGGTCATTGTCTTCAAGGTTTGACAGGAGACGGTTATTGAGTACACGTTCCAGAGTCTTGCAGAGTATGGAAGTGACTGAGATAGGTCTACAGTTGACACTGTCAGCTCTGCTTCCCTTTTTGGCCACAGGTTGCACGTTTGCAAGCTTCCACGACCTGGGAACTACACCAGTCTCAAGTGAGAGGCGATACAGGCTTGTGATAACAGGAGACAACTCAGGCGCACAGTTACGTAGGACTACCACTGGAATTTCTTCTGGCCCGCTAGCACACGCTAACACGCTTTTGCATTTCTTGGCGGCTATATTAAAAGCTTTCTTCAGATTCCGAGTACTCGGAGCTTTGCGCAGTCAAGCATCTGCCCATGCTTGGTACGCGGACTGCTTTCGTACTTCAGTACGACTGCAGTGAGCGTTAAACCGTGGACGAGCTTGAGGTCCATTGGGTACATCGGAGTACGGTATGTAACACTCCATACCCAAACGCAAGACCTCGACTATAGCATCAGCACAGCTCGACGAGTCTCCTGAAGAAAAGCAAACCTGCTAAGGATATGACGCAAAGGAATGGCGCATTTCTTCCAATCTGCTAACCTGTATCGCCACATCTGTCTTATACCACTAAGGCCCTGATCGGGTGGGGAGTATACGGATACAGTTTTCACCAGACAATGGTTGGAAGTACCCAGTGGGGCATCCACAACCACAGAGTATCGGTCCGTATCAGTTGTCAGCAGAAGGCCCAAGTAATTAGCCGTATGAGATTCAACATCTGGTATCCTAGTAGCACAACTGACAAGCTGGAGAGGCCAGCATGATCGGTCATCTGGTATGGGAACAACCATTCTTGATGGTGTGCATTAAAGTCCCCCAGAATGACTAGTTGCGCCGTTGGGTACCTATGCTGAATCTCATCATACATTGCGTCTACGATTCATGCCTACGATGATCTCTGACTTTCAATAATTTTAATTGGCTAATTAATTTGTTTAATGAATAAGAACACGTGCGGACACTTGTGTGCACAGACGAGTTTGTTAACTGTCTTGGATGCATCTGTGCTTTCATAATACTGTTTGCTTAATAGGCTGACTGCACGTGGGCAGACTTGTGTCACCCTATAAATTGGGCTGGTGTATGACAACCAATAAAAATTTGAGACATTCGGGAACGAGTCGCCGGACACAAGAAAACTCCACAATATTGCCGTTTACTTCATATCGATAGTTGGTAATTTTGATAGAAAACACAGCTTTATAATAAAAAATTGTAATTTTTTTATTGATCCATGACGTACATGGTGTAGGGTTACGTGTGGTAAAGCATGTCATGTAAATGGTCTCCACTGCTTTGCTGGCACATTCGCACTCTGTTCATGAAATTTTTGATGACGATTTTGCATAACTGTGGCTGAATCACGTTGATACAGCGCTCAATTTCCTCCTTGCGGTAGTTGTTGCAAAATATGTCATTAAGATAAAGAAATAACGCACACGCACACACTCAACGCACACACTCACAAATAACCTGATAATAAAGTAATGCAAACCTACGTACCTCCTACATTCTACCACTATATAAGGTGATGAGAATGTATTAAATACATACTCGCAGAACTTGATTTCGTCAAGTTTGCTCAACCATGTGGCGATTATTCTTGTTAGTGTTTCTTGTGGTTATTACCGGTAAGTTCATTTAATTGGACATTTTATTATTGTTAAGGTTCAAAATCATTGCGAAATTTTTATCATGAATGTTGTTCGAATGTGTGATATGTCGATTTCTCTTTAGGTGTGTGGGTACCCTATCCGTATCAGTCCATAAGCCACGATCATTTTCATAAATTACTGTAGCTTTTGATTCCAAATTTAGCGTGATTAACGTGAACTAGTGACATTCATTACTATGGTAATGATAGCACCGGTGATGCCTATAATTATACAGGCCGCACAAATATGCCCCAACAGCTTGTGTCCAAAATCGAGACTTCTTTGGAGCAGGTCTCAGAATGGGGCCGACAGAATCTTGTTAAATTTAATCCTGCAAAGACACAGGCGTCACCATTTGTAATAGCGCCAGGTTCCAGAACACTGCTCTTACCATATCTAAGAGTATTGGGATACTCGGAGTGGACATCACGAATGAAGTCATAAAAGTCCATGGGCCACGATGGCCACCTTCCATCAAGTGGCTCGTCTGCTCGTTTGCTTCCTTCTTTACATAAAAAAAGAATAACTAGTCATATACCACGGAAGTAATTACATGCTTATAGGTATATTTTTATTTCGTGAAAGCTAAAACTGAAATTAACGCATTTACTTAGTTCTTGTTCATAAAAATATACCACAGTAAAACAAAAGTAACGCACGATAGGAACCTGTCTCCCCGCACGACATACCATTCCTTGCCTGGCGCCTGGCGTCTGACATCTGGCGCACCCTGGGCAATGAACGGCAAGTATGCTGGACTTACAAACTCAACTTACAAACCTTGTTGTTGTGGACCATCAGCATCCACCACCTTCTTTTGCACCCAATTTTTTTAATAACTTGGTTCTGGTGCAAACTTAAATAGAACAAATAAATTACCGCGGTTACAATTGACTCCACATCCATCTTCTCGCTCGACAATACGACGACTGAACACAGCCATCGTGTTGATGATGCTACGACGATGTCGGCCGCTACGTGAAATCGAGACGGCTATCATGATGGTCCATCGTGTAGAGGGGGCATTATGCCGTTTGGTATATGCCATCGACACGGTAAGAAGAAGACCAAAGGAAAAGATCTTATTCTTATTCTAATTGAAGGCACAATTGCCACTTGTAATTTTATCTTAACAAATTGAGAACTCCGACAACTGTCGTCGTGAATTTCAATCTGTTTTGCAACACAGCTATTTTCATTTTTGAACACTCCTAATAAGAACGTTTACCGTACATACAAGTATGTAATGTACATATTCTTAAAACAGTACTGAAAATTAATTAAACAATGTACAAACTATTACAGATGCAAGTCCAACCGAGCAGAAACCTCCAAAATTTCGCCCTGACTACACATACGTGGCGACGATAAATGGCTGGCTGAAGCTACACCGCGTACCTACCAACTGGGTCGACGCACGCGCACGGTGCCAGCTTGAAGGTAGACACAGCGTTTAGAAACAACAAAATGCATTCATTCATTCATATTAACTAAACTAAAGGAAAACGTACGTACATATCATCACGCCTATGTCCCATTGGGGTTGACTATGGTCTTCCACCGGCTACACTCCTGAAAAACCTCCTTCGCCTCACGTATTTAAGTCGCATTTTTATATATTTCGAACCAATTCGTCGTCCTTTAATCATGAGCTTCCGCGGCAGTGCCACGATGAAAACTGCGCGCTAAAACGTTTTGAACACCCCTGAGACACGTGTTTATTTATTTTATGTTTAAAGTATTCAAACTAAGTTTCAAACAAATTGCATCACGCAATAAAATGTTCCCATACAAATTAAAGTACCCAATTTCACTGCTGTCTAGGGGTCATGTCATGTCAATCTTTTACCATTAGCATTATAGAATAATTTTATACTAATTTTCATCTATGTACTTACAAACTTCAAGGAATACCATTTTTCATACAAACATTTTTACCCTTTTTCACCCTCTTAGCCTTGACACCTGCACTAAACAAAAGTATCTGACATACCCGCAAGTTTTCAGGTTTCTAGGGTTTGTAGTTTTTACTATGCGTGCATCAGTGCTTCACGTACTTTCTGCGGAATTATATGTTTTTCCCTTCCAGTTCGGATACTCTCAAAACGAACAGTGTTAGTTAAGGCGAGCTATTTCAACGCGAACCTACATTTTAGGAGGTGAGGTGTGGGGGACCCCGCCTCTCGCGTCACGCAACCCGCGCTCTGACAATGCACGAAGGCTTAGTGTATTAATAAGTACATAATGTTTAAATTTTAAATGTTTAACATTGAGATATTAATTAAATTTTTATTGAATTGATATTCAATTATTTTTTGTGAAATTACTCCACTAGTTATAATTATTAATACAAAGATCGAACACTCAGAAAAATTCCTTTGATCCGGTCGGATTCGAACCGACGTCTTCTTGCATACCGTGCCAGACGCTATACCAACTAAGCCACGGAACGAACCAACGGACCTCACGAATT
>NW_020653774.1:896683-897068 GCF_003589595.1 Hyposmocoma kahamanoa
ACTTTTTAGTCGTAGCGCCATCTATGAGAAATCTATTGCAGATTTATTTTATAGATTGAGATATTGATACAATCATTCCAAATTTTATACTCTTGCCCTCAATATTTGTCTAACCAACGAATCCAAGCATAGCCTCCTCGCTGCTGTCCGGCTTGAAAATTCTATAATCAGTTGATGTCAATAGATTCTGACCTAAAAGCTCTCCTTCAATCCATTCTCAACGTCCATTTCACCCACAACGCCTGGACCTAAGCTACTCTCCCCATCAGTCTTGGTGGTTTAGGCACCTGGAGTATATCAGCCATAGCTCTTACGGCCTTTTTGTCCTCAATTCACAGCACGGTCAACCTCGTAGGCAGTATCCTAAGGCTTCCGCCAACAAACT
>NW_020653774.1:932068-949651 GCF_003589595.1 Hyposmocoma kahamanoa
TTTTTTCTTATCAATAACTTAGTAATATATTTACATTGACTTACAATTATATGGACGTCGGGTCCGCGCTAAAAAGTTTCCGAACTTATAGGGCGTTAAAATCGTATACAGAGCGTCATTCACGCTTTAGTCTTCGTTTGTTCGACTGACAGCGAAGCAAGCAAAATTAGACAGTACCTACTGCGATGACATTACAATTTACATTCAACGTTTTAGCTTTTTCATATTCCTTTACATGTCACTACGTTTAAATAGGTTGACTTGTGACATTTTTTTCGTGGTTTTTGTATTAGACCCGTTGTCCATTTATTTGTAAGTCAATGTATATTTATGTAAAATTTTTATAATCTACTTATACATAAATAACATAATAATAATATTTTAGTACACATTTATTATTAAGTGAGTTTGTTATAAACAATAAAGTAGCAAAAGTGACATTATTTAAAACATACTGTCAAGTCGGGCCAGCTTTGCACAGAGAGCCATTAGCGTCCTTCGAGTCCAACACAATAACGGCAAGGTATGACTCACCATGCATGCGCCATTTTGCCCAAGTGTTGATCAGACGGAATAAACTTACCCTGTTGTTCAGGCACTAATTTATTTAGACGTAGTTGTTGCCAACCAATATGGATCATTGTAGTCTGATTTATGAATAAATTCAATTAAATTAAAGGTCGACAATGTGTGCATTTGTCCAGCGAAGGAAGCAAGGGCATGGCATGCACTAATGCTTTTCATATTGTGGCGCGAGTAGAAGCCGTTGGTGACCAGGGCCATTCCTTTTCAGTACGCCAGATGTACAGCAAAGGAATGGTCGTGTGCGGAGTATTCTTACTACAACTTTCGATCTTATACTACAATAGCATTTTTTAATTAATAACTGTTTCAATGTTTTTTCGAAGTCATCTTTTTGTATGTCTTTAGTAGTAAGAGATAAATTACAGTACAATTTTATTTCCATGTAATGAGGACTTGAAGCTACTAGTTTCGGATTGATAACGGTTGTTTCTAATCTGTGTAGATTTCGATTCTTTCTTTTTAAGATTATTATGTTTTCTTACAAATTGACATGATTCGAAAATGGATATTGACGTGAAAATGAAAATGTCGTGTAAGAGGGTGGCACGATTCCATTTGGTTAATTCGCTTCTTCTGTAGTGTGAAAATATCTTTAATGTCAAAACAGTTGTCTAAATTATACAGTGAGTAAACAGAATGTAACAAAAAGCTGTAGTCTTGTTTCGGTTTATGAAAGTATCCATAAAGCCGACCGATTTTAGGAGCAAAATAAAATTATAGTAAAACATTTATGAATAATCTGACTGCAGTAACATTGTGGATACTGTCTGTTTTAGGTATTAACTTTCCACAAATAAGTAAGTTGTAGAAACAGTCCAATTGTGCAGTGTACGCGATTTAAATAATATGAAACTTTGAGGCACAGAAGCTGCTAGATTTTAGCTCCTTTCACAGTTTAATGACGTACTGAATTTCGCTCGGGGGTAATGCGGCCGATATTCATAGAATCTTTGTCCTGTAAAAACGAGCGCTTACAGCAATTTACAATATGGGCCCCAAAGTGCCCTTGCGAGAGAAGAATGTGGGCTAATGTCTACTCCTACTTGCACTCTTAACACGATGTAATGAGAGTGTGTTTTGATTTGCTAGCATTGGTTTAACGCCGCCTTAAGTTCGGTGTAAGTGGACTTGAGTATAGTAATATTGTAATGTCGAAGTACGATCTGATGAATAATTTAAAGCGACATCGTTCCGAAGTACGTAAATAGCGATGCGTGATGTGGATGTAACGAGTATTTTTATTTTCTATTAATATTTCTGTTTAAATCACAAAAACAAAAACAAAGATGTTTGAAATTTAAGTGGAAAGTAATTTTTGTAATTTTATAAAATGGTATATGTTTTATTTTTTTTTGTTATAAGCTTACTTTTGATTTTTGTGTTTTCTCATTTTCATTGTTTCAAATTAAAATTTTCTTAGCTTTTTGTAGTTTCGTTTTAATTTCTTCTTTTTTGTTAATGTTAATTTTAACTTGTCTTCAAGTAAAATCTTTTTTAGAATTATATTTTTTATAGCAAAAGGGCGGTAAATAAGACAATAAAGCAGTCTTTTTTTACGGTCACGCTAGAGTTGTTTCAGTGCCTTTGTGGCCAAACGGTTACCCAAGTTATACCGTTCAGGGAACAAGTCTGCAGGCAGGGGAATGCCACGCCTTTGCCGTTCGCCATATAAACGTGGAAGCGGAACGCTTCGTACGAATCCTTGGAATATCCACAACATAAGGGTGGAACCCCAGCCACCGTCTGGTCCTCCGACGATGGAAAGGGGATGGCGGAATTAAATCGTGTAATTTCATAGCACACTCTCCGTGATATTATCCTGTAGAATACCAATAATCAGGCAACTTTACTGTCATGTTCAAGGCTCTGCAGCTTTGCCTCTACTAATTTTATTCCGAGTCACCTATAAGCCTCTTGGCACGTTTATCGATTGAAACCAAAGTGGCCGATTGGTATATAGCAGAGCCATCCCATAGGTGGCAGCTGAAGCAATTGTCCCAGTGGAAGTAGCGCCTCACCTTGCTAAGGATGCCAAGCTTTCTGGCTGCATTTTTGGCCATGGATTCTATGTATGTGCCGAAGTTCAAATTGGACGACAGGTCCATTCTAAGTAGCTGAAGACGGTCGGCTATCCGCTCACGCGATATATGCAGCCGTAGACGCATACCACACCTAGAGGTGCCGGTGATGATTTTATACCGATTTATCGGATATCGAAGTTATAACAGGTAAAAGAACTAATACTAATTGCTATTTCTCTTCACCACACATTTTCTACTCTACACCAAAAATTTCATTAGTGCTTTTTAAATGCAGGATTTGCGGTATATTACTGCATTTTATTTGAGATGTTTTTGTTGTAGTACGGAGGGTATTTATTTAGCAATGCGGAGTAATAATTTTTATTTATAAAAACTTGTATTTAAACTGAATCCTTTTCTAATTTGCGAAACCAAATATCCGCCATTTTGCGGTAGGATGAGCGCATCGCGTGAGCGGCTATTGGTATGGGTATATCACGAAAAGTCGGAGTCAGGTTAAAGGGACTCCGTTTTGTGGAGAATAGACACGCCTGCGTTTTGGCAGCAATAAATTTGACAAGATTGGTATCGTCCCAATCGGAGTTTTAAGTGTCAAATCCAGGCGACTAACCATGGACTCTCGACAAGACGGATTTCCTCTCCACTGACTCTTGAATTGGTCAAGCAGCCAGATATGTTACGTAATTACTCCGGCATTCGTGAACCGACTTTGATGATCTTTTTTTGTTGGAAATGGGGTACCTAAGGGTATAAATAAAAATAGGATAATAAGAATAGGGAAATAGGGTCCCATTTAAATTTGAAACAAATAGTCCACCTCTAAGAGTTGCAAACTAGGGGATAAATCCGGTTTCGCTCACTTTCCGGTAATCGATTTAAATTAAACTTGGCAAATATGTAATTCCACGAAATTTCGAGCTCTTTTTTTTATATAAAAACGTTATTTACATACAACGTCTCATTGTACTTGAAGTCTTTCACTTTGTAATTACCAACTTTTACCTACGTATTCTTGTTAATTTTATATTTTCCCAGTCAATTACGCAGTTTAATAATTTATATAGAGTCAACTTCCATGTGAGTATTTGCGATTTTTTGTACAGCTCAAATTAACAATGCCGAAATCAAAATGAAAATCAAAATAATCTTTGTTTCATAGGTAAGCTTATTACACTTGAAATTATCACATTTGGTTAAACTCTACCACTCATTCGTAAGCCAGATTCCCCTGAGAAGAATGCGCGACAAACTCTAGGGGTTGCGCTTTGTGAATAAATATTTGTACACAATCAACATTTACTATTTTTTTAAAAAACACCATAGATCGAGACTACCTTTCTACGGTTTACTACCATGGATTTTTTCATCCAACTTTTCGTATAAAATTTTTGTTTCACTATAGTTTTAAGCCTCGTGGATGGCAAATTATGTATATCAACAGGAATCTTGTTACAGAAGCGTATACATTGCTACAAATGTGCTAGTTTCTACTTTGTCCGCCACAAATATACGAAAAAATGGTCAGTTCTTTGATGGTCTGCATATTCATAGGAGCGACACATTTTATCACAAACTTTTTTTTTTGAAATAATAAAGGTTCCGATAAAATGAGTTACTGAAAAATAAAGTATATTTCCAACAAAAATAAATTTAATAAATGATATGATAGATGGTGGACTAGAATATAGCAAACAAACAAGACCTTGTTCAAATTACGTTTCTACGAAAAAACAACTCACTTCCGAAACCGAAAACACATGTTCTGCTAAAAAAATTTTTACTACACACTACAGGCCAGCTCAATTTATAATATTAGTTACAGAATTACTTTTTTCTATCAGTTTTAATAAAAACAACTAACTAATAACTCGGTCGTTTCCATATTAATATTTGCACAACAATTTCGGTAAATTAATAAATAACGTAGTAATATTCGTATTTCTAATGAACACATTTTTATTATTTTTCGGATCTTTCATTTATTACTACTTTTTCCTAAGTGTTTCTAACTTTAGTTAACTCCAATAAACCCAATAACTAATCTATATATGTATGTCTTTTGTTCATGCTATAACCCAATAAGTCTATTACACCCTCATACATTTTTACAACATTTATTTTACTATGATAAATGTAATAGTACAACAATAAATATATTTTGTAGTATAATCAATTAGTGTTCGCTTTCATTTCTCTTTTAAGCCATATTTAATTGGTTTCATAATTTAACTTTCAATTGTATCAAAACTAATATTTCTTAATGGGTTTTGCCTCGGAGCCCTCGATATAGTATTCTTTATTATATTTGTAAATGTATCACTTTTTTCATTAGTAAGCATAATTCTCATCATCAATTATCATGTTCTTCTGGCTTCTTCTCGCATATAAACAGCAACTCTCGCGTACAAGGATCGTCTAATAGTTTCCCAGTTCTGCGCACAGATCCACAATATTCGTTTCCTGCCGCGTTGTTTGGTTCACCTGGACAAAATTCTGCATATCCGGCTTCGCTTAGGGTTTCATCTGTAAATTATAATATTTTTTACAATTTTTAGTTTTTTTTTTTATAAAAAAGAAGGAAAACACTATTTATGTCTATTTTCATGAAGAATAGACATAATAAATAATTTGTTTCAAGTTTATCGTTGGTACGCGCCTCTTACGTTATCGCACGATATTTTTTTCAGTCAATAGCAGTTGTACACAAACAACGAAACATAACATATATTTTTGTATTATGTTTTGAGGTATTATACTTTGTTTCTGTTTTGAAAGTGAATATAATTAATTTAAAAGTTTTATTACAAGATTTCAATAATTGCTTTGTCATTGTTTATTTTTTAAAAAACTATTCAAGGCATATTTACTTAACGCCCAGCAATCTCCAGCGTAGCTGTTTATGTGTCGAGTTAGCATGTTAGCAGGTTAAGTTATAATTTATTTTTCAGTTAATTGTTATTACTGTAATTAAGATTGTAAGTTAGTTAAGGGCAATAAATTTAATATTTTATACATTTTAATATATATAATTTGATACAATTTAAAGTTTGGATAATTATAACATACAAAGAAAAAAAAAATTATTAATTTTAATTTTCAATTTGTATATTTGTGACGTCCACTGTGTTCCGTGCCGCAGGAATCATCGCCGAATCCACTGAAAATCAGCGTCGTACCACACTTTCAGTGAGACGGCAATAGCTGAGTGGATGACGGATTCAGTGGCTGCACAGCACACATCCTGTCTCCCTTATCTTTCTTTCTTCTATTTTTTATGTTTTTGTTTTGTTTGTAAATTGTATGTGTGCTGTGCTTTACATTGAATAAATAATTTCTATTTCTAATTTCTATTTCTATTTATTTTGTTGTAAAATGAAAAACGTTGTAGGAACTCAGTAAATACTGTAAGAAGTTGCAAGCATACCATTGGCATGCGATGCGTTTAGCGAGTTTCCAGTCATTTCTTCAACACCACCCGCATTTTTGTATATAAATATTTCCGAGCGAAAGATCATTGACATTATTTCTGCATCTCTTAGTCTCTTTAAGATTCACTTTGCAACTTAAAAACTCTAATGTTTTGCTAATTGAAGACTCACTGTTAATTGTTGTCCAACTGTGACCCTCATCCAGCGACCTGAATCCAATGAATGCAACGCCCTTTCCAAATTCAAAATGTCCAGGAATTTGATCAGCCGGATTGTTTTTAAAAATATCAACAATGACTGCGGCTTCCTTTTGACTGTTGATGATTGCTAGTTGACCACCTTCAGCTTTACAGGCGGCTTCCGCTTTGAACCAGTTTGCTTTGTTCTTGTGGAGTTTGTAACAATGGGCAGTACCGTTGTAAAACTGATAATCTGTAAATTATAATCATGATTCTTGATTATTTATATGGACCACCGAGTCATATAATTATGAAATTAATCTATAAAATGAAAAGTTCAACTCGCACCTTTGATGTGATTAGGCTTAATGATTCTGTGAACGAAATTAGTCGTTAACTTTTTATGCTTAAATATATTCAGATAGTTCATATTATTTTCAGGATTTCATGTCAAAAAAGCGCTTCTAACATATGATCACACTATACCAAGGGTACGAAACGTTTATATCGCATTCTACCCTTATATATAAATCCGAAAAGTAGTCAATTTAACACGATACGTGTAGAAACTCACCTTTATCAACAGTTCCACATTCATTGAGCAATAATGATTCAACCTTATATTTACAGATAAAGGGAAACGAATCATTCAACCCAGCCCTTAGGAACACCCCTTCTTCATTAAGGGTCACACTCTCCAGTTTCACCGTCATACTTGTATGTATCGTTGAAATGGAGGCATCTGTCATTAAGTGTAATGCTGTATCCATTAAGACTTCATTAGCGGGATATAAAAAACTGGATCCTGAAAACGAATTATTTAGTTCAGGTACAATGTGCATCACATCTGAGACTTATCGCTCATAGAAGTGCTAGCCTAGTAGAAAAAGTCTTGCCTTCTGCGTGGAAGATTCTGCGTTCAAACCCCACAGAGGCTTTCCTCACTAAGTTTTTTTCAATCATGTCCAGTTTGGTTTGTGAATTACCACTAATTTTCACGATGACAGAAAACACCATGATGAGACCCGCATTTCGGTGAAGGTTTAAAATTGTCATTACAGTCTTCATAGATAGAATACTGTAGCCTACTGTAGTCCATAATCAGGCTTAGTGCTCTCTTTAGAAGCACCCCATGTCCAGCCGCGGGACACACGTCAGTTGATGGTAATGACAGGAATTGAACGTCCTCAAGTATTTAGTTGAACATTTGACACCCATTAATAAGCAACAGAGACTGAGCTGGATGACATGTATAAGAATAAGAATCTATGTTAGCATACACATTAATAGCGCAAAACAGTACCTTCACTGTGACAGACGGCTTGGGCATCATGCCACGTAGCAGGTCTCGCGTGGAGCTTGAACCAACCTTGAGCATCTTTGAAGAAGGTATAATCGCATCTGATTCTCGGACTATTATCTGAGGGTGAATTCACAGGCTGGCCTCGAATTTCTGTAAATGTAAATAAAGCAGGGTAAAAATAAAGCTTCTCCTGTTGCTCCTTAACTAAGGAGGCTCAAAAAAACTGGTGGTATCGTAAAGCATTAACAAAGAGTTTATAAATTAACGAGTGGACGAACGAAATATTTATTTATTAGAGAAACATAATCATTAAACGAACTTTCATAAATTGGTTCTAGTCTGGGCGTTCTAGTTAGTTCCTCAGAGTGAACTCCGAGCCAAACCGAAGACCTTCTTACCCAATAAAGCAGCTCCAAACAGGATGGACGCAGTCGTAAATATATACATTGTGCTGTAAACGTCACTGTAGACAACACTACACACGATTGTCTTTTGTAAGTATCTGGCAAACGCAGTATGTATTATATATATCCACAATCTTGTTATTCTTGAACCGTTGAACTTCATATCTTGGGACAAACCAATTAAATTCCCGTAAGTGCTAGTAGTGTTTGGAAATTTTGATGTATTATGAGTTATATTATACGTTACCAGCCCATGACCTTGTCTACGTAATCTTTACATATCGGAATAATGCCGATGTTAATGGAATCTTTGTTCTGCAGAAACGTGCGGTTAGGGCAATTTGCAATCTGTGCCCCGGAGTGTCTTTGAGAGACAAGTTTAAAGATATTGACATTATTCCGTTAGAGTGCGAAGCTCTTGCTTTTAAGTTTGATTAATTTTGGAGATAGACTGGCGTTGAGAATTTAGAGTGCTTCCCTCGCCTATCTAAAAACCCTAAGGGTTGTCCATATTTTATTTTGAGAAGATTTTGTACCTTTGTGTATAGTTGTTCTTGACCATTGGTAGGGGAGGGACACTACGAGTTTTGGTCATACAGCGTCCGTCTCCGACCCTTTTCTGGCTAGTTCATCTGCTGCGTCGTTGCCTCGTGAGCCGCTGTGCCCTTTAATCCACTGTAGAGTTACGTGGTTGTGTATACATGCCTCCATGAGTGCTTGATGGCAATCATAAACGATCCCTGAGTTTATGTTATAGCTGTTCAGTGCTTGAAGTACTGACATGCTGTTTGAGAGTATTCGAATGGAATGATTCTTCTTTTCGCTATGAGTGCTCCTGCTGCCAATTTGATACCCATACATTCAGCCTGGAGTACTGTGTTGCGGTCACCAAGCGGCGTTGATACCCTGATATTATAGCCCTGTCTAACTGTCTAAACATTAGCCGTAGGCGGCAACCATAAATTGATATTATGACCAAATTGATATTAGGGTTACATGGTTGTGTAATTAGAACCAACAACTGGGCTAATTATAAACATAATGGTTTTTTAATTACTGCCTCCGTGGCCGAACAGTTACCACGTCGGACTGCCATGCAGAGGTTCTGGGTTCGATTCCCAGGCCGGGAGAAATATGTGTATGGCATGTGTACATTTATTTCTCTCGTGAGTTTAGGTGTAATTTGTAGTTGTTTATGTGTGTGTCCATGGCACCCGCGACACAGGGTTACCCTAGTGCGGGGCTATGTTGAGTGTGTGCGTTATTATTAAAATGGTACGCTAATAATTCGTGATATGGTCACAGTATTCTTAAAAAATGTATAAAAACTGTAGGAAAAACCAACGCTAGTGCAAGAGGATGTAAGAACCGATATGCAATCTCCACAATACCAGGATAAATATTGATCTTGATTTTTGTGAACTGAGATGGTAACGATTAATTTATTCACAGAATATAAACTCTTCAAAAAAACAGGACAATGTTAAAAATTCCATCTCCCACCTCAAACGTGGTCAGAGGCGTATAAGACATGCCTGGTCGAAGGGGGACATCTCGCCATCCAATCCATCCAATATTTTCGGTCAACGTCCTCGTCATACCATGCTGTCGGAGTACATAGAAACCTTGGCTCTGGGATATTATAAATTACACGGAACTTGGATTAATACTCTATACATGGTCAGTTTCTTTATTTGTATACAATATAACACTAAAATCGTTTGTAAAAAAAATTATTGGTTCCACGGACCACGGAGCATATTTTGTAGCTTGGAATGTGGGAATGAAGAATTGGTATTTAAGAATGTCCACTTTCATGCGATGTTCAATATTTTGATGGTAAAATTACATTAATCTATTACAAATTATTATCGACTTGCGGTCATTTTGTTTTAGAAAAAGATTTACATGTTCAATGTTTGTTGGTATACCATAGCTACGAATATTTATTTAATAAGTGAAAAAACTCTGTTTTTGTTTAACATCTTTGTTCTATATTAGATGCATCTGTACAAAATTATCTATGTCTTCCAGGCCAAACTCTTGAAGAAGCTGGTTATGAGAGATGGTCTCCAGTGGAACCTAACGCTGTGCCCCACAACAAGCCAGTGTACTGCGGGTCTATGTACCGAAACGCTGTGTGTCGGTGTAACCTCCTTACATCGTCATCCCACTTTTTTGTATCGCCTCCCTCCATTCGTATCGTAGCGTTTTTTCTTCTACTCGTATTTAAATTCAAAATTTTGAATTGTTCCATTCTCTCCCTCGCATTCTGATTTTATTTCGTTCCATCGTGACTCCCTGCCCGATCACGGTAGCAAACATATCTCTCGTAAATTTTTTTATTAAAAATTTCTTCTGCTATAAACATTGAAAACATCACAAAAAATCTTGTAAAATATTTTTTATAAAACCAAATTTATTTCCACTTAAATTACCAATCTCATTAAGCAAAATCTGCGGTCTACAGAACATTCCAAGCGGTACCAGCAGCGGCACATGCTTTCACTAATGTGAAATGTGGATTCTACATTACAATCCACCGGAACTCCACCAGCCCTTCACTAGCGCCCGAACTAATTCTCAAGAACAGATAAGAAGAAAACACAGTGAAATTTTTATTCGTGAAAACTGTCAAAAGTGCGAAAAGTGTCATTACATACATAAGTCCTTATACACTGCAGATCACCTCATATTTCAGACAAGTGACGACTGCCGTTACATTCAGCTGGTTACAAATGTAACTGAACAAGGATTTCATTCATGATGGAAAGGTTCCGTCGTGCACAAAGAACGACGAGACTAACATTTACTACATAATATTTGGCAATTTTGGAAGAATTAAGAGATATAAAATTCATGCGACGCGAAGTTAAAAAAGTGTGACATGCGACTCATTCTGCAGGGAAAAATCCAGGGCGGCAGATGACGTGGTCGTGGAAAAACCAAATGGCTTCTAAATCTTGCAGAGTGGATTAACATAAGTACCACAGAAATGTTCAGAGCCGCAACTTCACGGACCTAAATTGCCACAATGATGGCCGACCTCCGGTACGACATGGCACCCCAAGAAGAAGTGCAACTTAACAATAAAGGATTTATCATCTTTTCCTGTAAGTACGGCCTAGAAAAGGTGAAAGAGTCCACCGCGTGAAGAAGCTGTGCAACCGATGATAGGCAAGGGACGGCCACAGTGGTGCCAAGTCACTTAAATGCATATCGGCGCAACGGTACATGGACATCCTTTGCTACAGCGCGATGTTTCGAGGATTACCTTTTTGTCTGGTATCAATGCTACTAAGACTGTTGTATTTATTAAGACTTTAGTAGAAGGATATAATAAACTGGCGCCTGGAAAAAATCATACTTAGTTCAGTGATTGAGACTTATAGCACATAGAAGTTTTAGCCTAGTGGAAGAAATCTTGCCTCCTGTGTGGGAGTTTCTGTGTTCAAACCCCACTGAGGCGGGAGGTCTTCATAACTAAGTCTTTTCCATTCGTGTCCAGTATGGTTTATGAATTATCACTAGTTTTCACGATGAACACCATGATGAGACCCGCATTTCGGTGAAAATTTCTTCATAGAAGCTTTCATAGACAGAACACTGTAGTCTACTGTAGTCCTTAATCGGCGATGAGCCAGAGTGGTAGATTCAATTGCAACCCATGTCCAGCCGTGGGACACACGTCAGTTGATGGTAATGATAGGAACTGAACCTCCTCAAGTATGTAGTTGAACATTGGACATATTTAATAAACAACAGGGAATGAATTGGAGACGAGTATTGTGATTCTGTGCGCAGAAACGGTACACCATTAGACGATCCTTGTCAGCAAGAGTTGCTGTTTATATGCGGTAAGAACAAGAATCTATGTTAGCTGTGGTATTAATAGTGCAGATCAGTACCTTAACTGTGACAGACAGCCTGGGCATAATGCCACGTGGTTGGTCTCACGTGGAGCTTAAATATCAATATCTCTGAAGTAGACGTAGTCGCATAAGATTATCGGACTATTTTGTGAGGACGAAAAAAGAGTTTTCAGAGGCAGGTTTTGCTTCTTAGCCGCTCACGCGATGCGCTCCTCCTACCGCAAAATGGCGGCTATTTGGTTTCGCAAACTAGAAAAGCATTCAGTTTAAATACAAGTTTTTATAAATAAAAATTATTATTCTGCATTGCTAAATAAATACCCTCCGTACTACTAACAAAAACATCTCAAATAAAATGCAGTAATACATCGCAAATCTTAAAAAGCACTAATGAAATTTTTGGTGTACTTGGATAAATATGATAATATTCCGTTTGAGTGGTTCTAACGTTTACCATGAAATTACTCCTTAAAGTATAGTTTATAAACATTTATATTCAGGGTAAAGTTAAAAAACGCTACTTACGGTATGTTTTCAGTAAATAAACACCTAAATCACCAGCCCAAACAATAACCTTTCCTCTAAGATAATAACACACACGATTGTCGTGACGTATTTTTGAAGTTGTATATTTTTTTTAACAGACAGACCCAGGCATTAAAAACTTTATGGTGTGCTAGAGTAGTTACCGAAATAGCAATTCATATTAGTTCTTTTACCTGTCATAACTTCGATATCCGATAAATCGGTATAAAATCATCACCGGCACCTCTAGGTGTGGTATGCGTCTACGACTGCATGTATCGCGCGAGCGGTTAGCTAAGGAGGCTCAGAAAAACTGATGGTATCGTAATGTATTAACAAAGAGTTAATAAGTAAATTTCTGGACGAATGACATACACTCCCGGATACATAATTCGCGGCACCTCGCATTTTCAGTATTAAATGCCCTAAACCTAAACAATGTTTGATTGATCAAAAACTATTGAGCAATTTTGAAATTTACTAAACGTCTTTTCCATAAATTCTTGTAGGAAATTTGGATTTGCAAAACGTTTTCGACGATAATACTACTTTTGTGTTCTTTAAGACAAAAATGCGCGGTGGCTCGAATTATGTGTCCGGAAGTATATTTATTTATGTTAAAATGTTTAAAGTTACTAAATAAATTTATTGTAATAAAAGCATATCAAAAAAAGATAAGGTACAACAAAGGCCTCACACTTTCTTTTAGGCAACTTTCGTGTACATAATTAACGGACACGTTAATAATATAATAATAATAAATCATTTATTTGGACATCTATGGCCCACTTGTTAGTAATACAAAAAGATACAGAACATTTAAACTTAAAGCTATTGTTAGTAGGTACAAATTACGGGACAATACATGGTCAAACACAAGAACACGTATATGCAACTTACTGCTCGAGGCGCCGATAACCTCATGATCTCACCAGAACCTGGACAAAATGTTGAAGCATCGGCGCATCAAGCTTAGCCGCAAACATTTTCAGAATGCTGTTAGGACTAGAACGCAGCCTCGAGAGTAGTGACGCCTTTTTGTTTCGCATCACAGAAAAAAAGTCATCTACACATCGAGGATGCGCTACAATGCCGTGGTAGTCCCATCAGCATTCTGAAACCGTTATTATATTGAACACGCAGGGCGCTGAGTGCCTTCTGCGTATAGTTCACCCACAGACCACCCGTGTAGAAGGATTGACAGTAAGCCTTGAATAATGTAATTTTGGCTTCCTCACTACAACGGGCAAATCTGTGTGCCAACATGTTACATCTGGCAGCCAACGCCCTACGTTCTCGATCAATATCAATTTGATCTTTGAGATCACCCGTCAGGTAATGTCCTAGATATTTAAATTTATCTACCCTTTTCAGGGGCAACCCGTTCAGACTTATCTTTGGTTCGTAGGACATTCCCTTACCAGGGACCCCAAAGATCAAGAACTCGCTCTTGGCACAGTTGTACACAAGGCCGTGAGAACTTGTGTACTGTTCACAAGTTCGAAGCAACTCCGCAATTGAGCCCGCCGTTGGACCCAGGAGCACCATATCGTCGGCATAGCTTATGTTATTCACGCATATGCCGTCGACATGACACCCGACTGGTTTACTGCTGAGCGCAACAACCAGCTCGTTCACGTACAGATTGAAGAGTTTCGGCGAAGTCAAACCACCCTGCCTTACACCGCACTTCAATCTGTACGCATCCGAGAGAGCTCTTCCCCATCTCACATTATTTTGTTGGTTCATGTACCAACATTTCAAAATTTCTATCAAATTCCGAGGTACGCCCGCTTTCTCGAGCTTACCCCAAAGAACATCATAAACCACGAGGTCAAATGCCTTTGAGAGATCAAGAAAACAGGCGTACACCGGCGTCTGCCTTTTTGTGTAATATTGGACGGTCTGCTTAAGACACAGTATGGCACTTTCTGTGGAAAGCCCAGGCCTAAACCCAAACTGAGCGTCGTGCAGATCTAAATATTTGTCTAATTCATTGTCCAGCAGACCGTCCAAAACTTTTGCAACAACTGTGGCCAGTGATATAGGACGGTAGTTAGCGTGATTAGCTATATCACCAGTTCTATTTTTCAGTATCGGTACGACTATGGTTTTAAGCATTTCCGGCGGCAAATACGAGTGTCTCATACATAGCGAGAAGAACATAGCCAATACTCCGGGAAGATGTTCTCCTGCATATTTCAAGTGCTCAGTGCTGAGAGCGTCGTGACCTGGAGATTTACCTTTTGACATTTTTCTTATTACTGCAGCCACCTGCTTAGAAGAAAAACGTAATATCTCCTGACCACACCCAGTCCCAGCATCAAGCACTCCACGTGGTTGAGGCACCGGGGAAGAAACTTGAAACTTTTCCATAAACATGTTAGCTATGTCCCTCTCGGTACTACATCCCGACACCGCAGTAGGCAAACTCGACTTAATGTTCAGATTATTGGTTATTTTCCAAAACTGGGCGAAGTTCTTGGAGGCTCTGTGCTCCGCTATAATGTCCATTTTGATCTGGTCTTCATTTTTCTGACACCATTTAAGCCTACTTCGGAAGATTCTTTGACCTTCACGCATTTCATTCCAAACTTGACCAGTTTTGGGTTTGTTATATTGAACCCATGTCTGATATTTAAGTCGAGCCTGTTCATGCGCACTACGCACATGCTTATTCCACCCGACAACCACCCGCTTTTTACGTACTTTAGTTGCACCACCGGCCACAGCTGACGCTTGAGACAAAATTGTCACTATGCTTTTATAAAGCTCATCCAGCACCTGCTTATGCGCCTGTTCACAGCATCTACCTTCATCACAAGTACTGAAAGAATCTGGATATTGGACCTCTTTCAAATTGTTATTACATAATTCATGATATCTATTGATCTGATCATTTGATTTATGACCCCAAAGCACCTTGTTACGCGTTACATTTGTCAATTCCAGCTTTTGTGGTATTATGTTTAAATTACATTCCACTATTAGAGGCCTATGATCAGACCAATAGACACCATAAGCCACGCTTACATTGGTAATAGTACCCACGCCGTTTGCGTTACCAAGCAGTGATCCAACCAACTCAAACTACCATTCTGTTTACTTTCAAAAGTGTGAGTGTCAGAATTTATTTTTAATATTGTAGCGTCTGCGCAAACCCACGATAACTCCACACAAAAATTACTGAGTTCGTTCCAAAACAAGGTGCCTGGATGCGCGTTATAATCGCCCAGCATATAAAAAGCCTCTACGTCATTGTTTTCAGCTAATGCACCTAGTTCGCTCAAACAATTCGTGAACTCGGAAAGGTTTCTACTCTTATCAGTAGGCATATACACACTACATATAATAATACATGTATCATTTGACAAAGTTGCTCTTAAAGCCGTCAAGCGATCACTGGTACAACTTAATACGGAAATAGACTTGAAAGTGCCTTTTTTCCAGAGGATAGCCACACCTCCGTAAGGCCGTCCTACTAGCGGGCCCTCAGACAGATCGACCGCTGACTTACCCGTGTACTCAAAATCGTCACTAATAGTACTGAGTAAAGGTATATCATACGGAAGTAGCCAGGTTTCCTGAAGCGCGACCACATCAGCGTTTTTACATAACTTAACTGCCTCCGTGGCCGAACGGTTACCATGCCGGACTGCCACGCAGAGGTCCCAGGTTCGATTCCCGGGCCGGGAGAAATATTTGTATGGCCTACATTTATTTCTCTCGTGAGTTTGGGTGTAATTTGTGGTTGTCTATGTGTGTGTCCATGGCACCCGCGACACAGGGTTTCCCTAGTGCGGGGCTATGTTGAGTGTGAGCGTTATTATTATTATTATTATATTTCCCTAATATCCCCCAGGGACCGCTTGACGCCTTGACAATTAAACGACACAAACCGAGCCTTGTATTGTGAGCTTATACTACTACTAATAAGAACGCCATCGAATATAATTCAATATTGATATTTTATTTATAAATGCACCAAATATTTTATATTACTTATAATGTATACAAACAAAAAAATAATAATGTGTTGATAATGTAAATGTCGTTATAGAATTCGGGCCATTCTGATATAAACGTAGTCTTTTTAATGTTGAGTTTCAAATAAAATTCTAAATCTTCTAAATTAAAAATTTTGGTAATTTTCCTTTGTATTAATTTAGAACATCTTAAATTTGCTTTGAAATACAAAATGCAACGATTTCTATGTACACACGTTGTATTACACTGCCTCCGTTTTCGAACGGTTACCATACCGGACTGCCACGTAGAGGTCCCAAGTTCGATTCCCGGCCCGGGAGAAGTATTTGTGTGGCCTAAATTTATTTCTCTCGTGAGTTTGGGTGTAAATTGTAGTTATCTATGTGTGTATCCATGACACAGGGTTTCCCTAGGGCTGGGCTACGTTGAGTGTACGTGTATGTTGAGTGTGTGAAGAAATCTACACATCATCATTAGTTGGTTGTCAAACATTCAAGATGGCGGACGCAGATGTGGCCCTTTTTGAATATTAATTTACATTGGTGTGTTGATTCGGTAAGTAATGTTGTGGTTTTTGATTAGTTTGTACATTATAATATTCGATAATCGCTAAATGTCGCGCTATTCATCTCGTTTTACAAGCACGTAATGACGCGTGTTAAAACAAGATAAAACACAAACATAGATTAACAATCAACAGAGTGTCCTGACTATACAATAACGGTAACAGTATGTGTAGTATGATTTAAATTTTAAAAATATAAAAAAAGCTAGGATGCCTGATATAAAGATCGTTGCCTTTTCGCAAGGTAAAGTACTTAACATTAATATTTTCAACAATGCGATTGAACTTTTTTTACTTATTTTGTTTTTCTTTTCAGTAATATAATAATTATAAATATTAAGCGGAAGGCCCCTCGGTCAAGGCAATAATGCAACTAATAGTGACTTTGCTTGGGGCTTTACGTTAATTCCTCAACTATGGATAGATGTCATTGGTAAACACTCAATATTATCTACCTGCCTAACTCATTACCAATAAGTATAGACTGTCATGTCTGTCCACTGTACTACGGTACTGATACTCTTTGACAAAATTCAACACTAAAACAGAACACTGTCGCTGTTGATAATGTTTCATTTTTTTTTCATATTCATTTCATTTCATTTCATTTATTCATGTTACATTGTGCAAACACATTTATCATTACAGATATAAATCTAATTCGATAATGTCAAATCACTTAATTTTTAAAAT
>NW_020653774.1:954651-972389 GCF_003589595.1 Hyposmocoma kahamanoa
GAATTTTTCACCACTTTTGGCAAGTCGTTGACCATAAGAATGAACTCCAGTGGACCCAAATTACTGCCCTGACTTGCCCCTGACGGTGTCAAAAACGCTTCCGATGTGTGCCTCTCATAGTTCACGTACTGTTTCCGATCTCTTAGGTAATTAGAAAAAAATTTAAGCAACGCTGTGCTGAATCCAGCGGACGCTAACTTTGTCAGCAATATGTCGTTATTGACCGTGTCGAAAGCTTTACGAAAATCCAAGTACGCTACATCCACCTGACCACCTACCCGTCTGTCTAAGGCTGTGCTTGCATAGTGCATGAAACACATATGATTAGACTCTGTACCTCGCCCTGGCCGGAATGTGAATGTGAATGTTCTTGTCTATAGATTGATGTCGTTGACAAAATAAAACTTTTTTTTATTATACAGATAGAGCATTGGAAATCGAGAAATATTGCGTATTGTCTAAAGTTTTAGAACAATTTTTTTCTGTTTTAATGATGAATTCCTGGTAGGATCATTTGTGATGCTCTACAAAGTTCGTCCTGCTCTAATTGTCTTGAGAAGTAACCAGTTTCATAAACAATAATTGGTTTTTGGCTGGGTGTTCAAGGTAGTGCCTCGGAGTGAACTCCGGTGCTCTGATGCTCATAATGCAGGAGATTCCTTAATTTAAATGACCAGACGAACACGGTAAGCGACACGCCTCTCATTCAGGGCTTTAAATCGCAAGGGTATGACGTTCACAGCCACTGCGCCCGTCACCCTGAGACATAAATTGACAAGTCCCATGTGCCTATAATTTCACCAGGTAATTGTTGAAGTTGTATGGCATATATTTAATAAACAAAAGCCTGTATGTAATCATCATCACATCAACAAAAGAACTTCTTACCCAATGAAGCTGCTCCAAACAGGACAGATACAGTTGTAAATATATACATTGTTCTGCAACAAATTGTTGTCAGATGATATTACGCTGTATTTATAAATACTTATCCACAATCATGTTATTCGTGAACTATTGAACTTCATATCTTGAGATAAACCAATTAAATTCCCGCAAGTACACCAAAAAACTCAACATCCTCTGGGGTTTTATGATGTTAGGGAATTTCGATGTATTATCATTATTTCATACGTCACCAGTCCATGACTTTGTCTATGGATGCATATCGACGGCCCCACCGAATAAACGTGTAAAGGAAAAAATATTACTTTACAGGAGAGATTAAAAAGTAATTAATAAGATAAATAAATAAAATAAAAATGTTTTATTCATTCATTTTATAGGGGTATAGTACAGGGGCGGATGTTTCCATTTAGGCTTGTTAGGGCCTGTGTTAGGAAACATCGCTCTCCTATAATATTAACAGTAATCTTACTTTTGTATTATTTTAAGATGATGAAACAGACTACCTTAATATCCACTATAACTGGTGTTACAACTAATACAAATTTCCCTAATTACAGTAATTTTTAACTTTTCAGACTAAAACAGATTAACCTAAGTGTTAGTGTGCGCGAGTGCAAGTATGTGTATATGCGTCTGTAAATGTGTAATTGTGTGGAATGTGAACATGTGTGTCATCCATCCGTAAGACGTTTGACGATTATTTATTCACAATATATGTATTATGTATATATTGATGTAGTATACGTTTTATATTTACTTGTTTATTTGTTTATTTATTTATATGTTTCATACTATTTCGTTATTGGATATACTTAAATATAATGTATTAACATTAAAATATAAAAAAAACGAAGGTTTTGATATCAGAAATGGATACAAAACCTTTTCAAATTTGTATTCTAGTGAAAATGACTTTGTCGGATGTTCGCGTGTAATGTTTACACTGTTATTTGTGGAAAATGTTATATTTAATTTAAACTGACATTTAAACATAAATTTACTCTGTTTTCCTATGGATATTTAAGATTTATCAATGCGAATATTATATAGTTACATGGTTATTCTAGTAAACAATTGGTAATCTATTTTTAAAGTGCAAATTATGCGATACAATTTTATCCATTAGCTTTTTATTTTATTATGGTTTTTTATTTACTGAAAATTATATTCTCTTGGACCTACCGAGGTACCAACCAATTAGGGTTGAGTAGTTATTTACTGAAGATGCAATAAAAGAAAGATTATGTCGTCGTGAGTGAGTGATTTATTCAAGGAGATGAGCGTTCTAAACATAAATTTTGCTAATAACAAGAATCAATTATGAATTCTCTTAATTACATGTAAAATTCTACTAAACAAACAAATATTACTTATTAACAAAAGATGGAATAATCGCTAGGAGTCTGCGAGATGTTAAAGAAGGGTCTGTACTTTTAATGTTGAAATTTTTCCAAAGTTTTTTTTTAGGAAATTATTCGTTTGCATTCCTATAAAGTTCAACTTTGAATGCGTAGGTACTCAATGAAATTTTAATTAAAACAGGGAATTCATAAATTAACTTACATCTAAACTCAGGAAGGAAAAGGAGTCTTGTCATTGCTTATTTTTACTACTCTCGGCAAACATGTTACTGGATAGTCTCTCCCTTATACTAGCTGTCTGCCTCCGACTGGGCGGAAGAACCGTTCACTCACATCAATTCACGTGGGGATGCTGTTGACGAGTCTGGCCACCATGGCCCCTCGTGTACTCAAAGTCTAACTGCCTCCGTGGCCGAACGGTTACCATGCCGGACTGCCACGCAGAGGTCCCAGGTTCGATTCCCGGGCCGGGAGAAATGTTTGTATGGCCTACATTTATTTCTCTCGTGAGTTTGGGTGTAATTTGTGGTTGTCTATATGTGTGTCCATGGCACCCGCGACACAGGGTTTCCCTAGTGCGGGGCTATGTTGAGTGTGTGCGTTATTTATTTATTAAAAAAAAGGCAAAGAATAATTTATTCCATAGGTACAATAAATTTGCACTTGAAAACTTCACATTTAAGCTTTAAGCTAATGCTCGTTCACTACGCTGACTTCCCTGCTGAAATCCTATGGAATACACTTTGAATCAAATTTGTGTGGATTCTGGAGCAATGTCTTTACGTACATCTTTATCTAACGCGTAGTCTTCAATTTTTCCAGTAATAGTAAAGTAATAGTTCTAGAGATAAATTAATTTTTCATACCATCCAAATTAAGAAAAATTGTAAAAGAAAACAATTATATCATTATTTTTCTTTATCAGACTATCTCGGGTACTATATTTAACCATAGTTATAAACAACCGAAGCTATTGATAGAAAAAACAACTCATCGCATGCCTCTCCCGCGCACTTATCTATGATGTGTTAGCGTAACGAATACAAATTAGAACTTGTATCGATTATTGTCATACCTTAAGCACGTAATCGATTCGAACTTATTATTATAATTGAAAGATTTTTCATATTAATTATATATTTTTTTAAAAGGACGTCTAAATTAATGCCTGCCTGATATCAATTCTGTATTTCAGTTTAGCAATAATAACATTTGAAAGTATCTAAATCCCTTTCTAAAAGAAATGCCAATCAATCAAGCATCGGTCTACCAAAAGCGTTAACCAATGAAATCACAGTCTGTTAACCCACCCAAACGTTGGTGGGGCGAAGCTTGATGGTATAATCACAATAGAAAATTTATGCAGTCTGTGTTAGAAATTTCTAGCCAGAGGTAATATTGTGAATACTGTGGGTACCGTATATAAAGGTTGTTAATTTATACAGGTATGTACTAACTGTCTTCTTTTTATTACGTAATTTAGTAACGAACTATCATGTATATTACTTGCTTAAAAGGAAATAAATGATTGTAAGTGAATTGTATTAAGCTGTTTCCTTTCGCCTCTTAAATGCTTCCTTACTTATCCAAATCTTTACTTGAGAATTTGCTAACAAATTTATCCATCATTGACGATGCAAATCAGTTTTTGCTAGAAATCAAAATACTTTTACTAAATAGATCAGTAACAGAAATTACTCGAAAATATCCAGTAACAAAATTGTACACAAAGATGCCTTACCATAGGCAAACTCCAAAGTTTGGCGAAACACTTTAAGTAAATTGTTTTTTTTAAAGTTTCACGAACAGTATTAGGTATAAAATTAGTTTGCTAAATACATGCAAGAGTAGTGGCTCTGTGCGCCAAATACGTACATGCAATATTCGTGCGCGATTGTTGAATTTTTTTTCCGTAGAAAAAACATTGAAATATCGAATAATTATAAAATTAATTTGAAAAAATATATGAGGTGTATTTTGAGCAGGAAAATCCAGAAATGCAAAAAAAAATACCATAAAAGCTTTTGCAACGTTTGGCGGCCCCACCGAATAAACGTTAAAACTTTTATGACAATGCTGTGTGCTCAGTGTTAGATCAGCAGTCGTTTGAGGGCAGTTGATTGCTATCGTAAAGAAGTAATGTGAGAATTACCTAAGAGTCTGGTAATGTGAAGATTATAGCACCGATTTCTTCAGTGTCTGATGTAATCCTGCTTAAAGGACACCTTATGAAGCTCGACACCTTCTGCATCGATAACCAACTTAACCGTAGTCCGTCTAAGTGCAGCGTCGTCAGTTTTAGCCGCAAAAGTAACTTAGTGCGTTTCAAATACTCATTGAAAGATATTAAATTACAACATGATAAGGTAAGGGATCTTGGTGTGCCTCATGATCATTAATTGCTATTTGCTTCGCCTGGCGACGCTGTTATTTCAAAAGCTCTCGGATTTGTAACTACACTTTTAAAAAGTGGATTTTCATACGGATTTCGCGAACTAGGCCGAAAAGTACCTTGTTTTTTAATTTAGTGTCGTATAAGTTTTTTCGTCTCTTCACTTTTGTCTTCTCTTCCCTTATCTTGTATTTCCCTATTTCATGCAACATAGAACGCAAATAATCAAGAGCCTGTTTCTCAAATTCAAATAATCAAGTGCGTGTTTTTGTTTATTGTTTAAAATTTTGATTTAAGAAGGCACATTTTTAATTTAGAAAATATTTTAGAAAAAGTTGCCTTTTCCGCTTGTATTACAAATTCTGAAAAGTTCATTTCGAAAATCGGGTCTACTGGGAAGCCTGGGACCTTCTGATTCATCCACCGAGGTCATCAATGAATTGCAAGAACTGGAGTTAAATTATTATGAATTTGCGTTTGGTATCAGTTATTCGACTAGGTCTGGTATAAATAGATGTTCACTGAGGATTATCTATCATTTACTTGCAAGTATTCGGTGTTATCGTTTTTACAAATCATGTTGCGACAGTTCTTGTTAGTGTTTTTTATGGTTACTATCGGTAAGTTAAATTCATTATATATTCTTGAAATAGATTTGTTGTTTTCTGCGCTTAAATTGTAAAAGAAATAAGAACTGAAGTCCCTGTCGTGTTTGTCTGCTACCCTAGCGGTTTTTGAAACCTACTGTCGCTTTTCGCTTGAACACC
The DNA here is from genome assembly GCF_003589595.1 of Hyposmocoma kahamanoa. NCBI lineage: Eukaryota > Metazoa > Arthropoda > Insecta > Lepidoptera > Cosmopterigidae > Hyposmocoma > Hyposmocoma kahamanoa. Next base: position 960,081 of record NW_020653774.1, read on the forward strand.
TTAGTTGGTTTCAAATGTATTTACTCTCATCTATTAAACTTAAACGAATCATTGGAACATTTATATTTTCTGAAAGCCAAATTCAGAGCAATTGGCTATTTATTTTTTGAAAGAATATGTCTCTGGAGTAAATCTTAACGTCGAAATTCCTCTGGAACCGGTATTGTTCCGATCTCGCAACTGATCAGTTCAAATAGGAATGTTGAACGCATGGTCATTAAATTTTTTTATTCTTATAAACCGACCTCAAAACGCCTGTACATAGATATTGTTGACCCTCTGATACCTCAAAAGATTGTTTACCCGCTTTCACTGTACTTAACGATAAATGTATCGCGTAATACGTCCAAAAGAATAAAACGAGCCCCAACACAAGTGTACAATACTTTATGTACGTAAACGATACGAACTTATTATTATTACAATTGAAAGGAGTTTTCATATTAATTACATTTTAAAAATTACGATTAAATTAATATCTGATTGATATCATTTCTGTAATTAAATTAGCAATAATAACATTTAAAAGTGTCTAAATCCATTTCTAAAAGAAATGCCAACAATTCAATCACCGGCTTACCAATGAAATGACAGTCTGTTAACCCACCAAAAACGGTGAGGCGAAGCTTGATGGTATGGGTTGCACAAGAACGTTTATTCAGTCTGTGTTCGGATTTTTTGGCCAGAAGTAATCTTACTGTGGGTGTATATAAAGGTTATTTAATTTATTGAGGTATGTGCCAATTGTTTTCTTATACGAGATTTAATCAGTAACGAACTATCATGTTATATTGTTTGTAGAAAAGGAAAATAAATAATTGAAAGGGAATTGTATTAAGCGGTTTCCTGTCGTGCCTTCGATGCTACCTTAATTGCCCAAGTCTTTAGTTGTGAATTTGCTTATACAAGGTAGCTGCTGTTAAGGAATTTCTCTTATCTGTCTGCCATTTCCATCATCAGACCACTGATGACTGACTTACTTATGTGCCAAGTTTTATGGAAATCAGTTAATGAAAGGGTGAAATTCAATAAACTGGATTCAGCCCCTATACACCGTCCAACCATTTATGTAACTTTTAACATATACAACAAAATGCATAACTAGTGAAGCGACGGTCTCTTCAGCTCCGATATTTATCGAGCCAACAACGAGATTATGTAGCGAAGATTATTCAAGTTGATAAATTTTAGTACCTGGCTAATAAACTTTATTGAAATGAAATATATTATAAATAATTATAATAAATTTGTATTGCTTATTATAATGAATCGTTGGATACTTCTCCATATAAACGGGAATCATCACTTGCATTAATTATTAATTCTTGAGTACACAAATTGTCAAACGCGACATCACGATCCCAATCGGACAATCTTCTTTTTTAAACCCGCTTACATTCACGATTCAAACTTCTTTATAAATAAAATCGATGTTGTACAATAATCGAATCGTAAAAGCGTGGGGATATCAGTAATTGATTAGAATTCGAGCTGTCAAAAGTTAAATAAATTGTTGGACGGCATTGATGTTGTACGAAGTATAATTTGCCACTCGTTCTCATCCATTAGAGGTGAAATATTTTCAAATTTGAATAATATACTACTAATGTGTGTGTTTCTGACAAAAAAAACATGGGCCTCATAAGAAGGCTCAAGGTTACTCAGCGGGCAATGGAGAGAGCGATGCTCGGTATTTCCCTACGTGATAGAATCAGAAATGAGGAAATCCGTAGGAGAACTAAGGTAACCGACATAGCTCGAAGAATTGCTCAGCTGAAGTGGCAGTGGGCGGGGCACATAGCTAGGAGAACCGATAGCCGTTGGGGCGGAAAGGTTCTTCAATGGCGACCGCGCACCGGACGACGCTCAGTGGGTAGGCCCCCCACCAGGTGGACCGACGATCTGGTGGAGGTCGCGGGAAGCCGATGGATGCGGGCAGCGCAGGACCGATCGTTGTGGAGATCGTTGGGGGAGGCCTATGCCCAGCAGTGGGCGTCGTATGGCTGAATGATGATGAAGCGAAACGTTCACACAAAAAAATATAAAAATATTTACAGTAGAATTAAAACTTCTCCATTTGCAATTATCATATTGATAAGTAAAGTCTAAATAATAAAAATTATTCTGTTTATTATTATTTATTTTAAGTAAACTAATAAAGATGCGCAATCTTTCGCATCAAGGAGCGCCCTCCTGTTAGAAACAGATCATTGAATTAATTAGAATCATTGCAGATGCGGAAGAATTGATAAAAAAACCTCCAAGGTTTCGTCCTGACTACAAATACGTGGCGGCGATAGACGGCTGGCTGAAGCTGTACCGGGTACCTACCAACTGGAATGACGCCCGCACACGGTGCCAGCTCGAAGGTAGGCAAGTCAGTGGCGTTAAGTTTAAAAATATAACACAAAAAATTGGTTCTTTTTATTTTTTATTTATTTATTATAAACAACCATACTATAGGTATAATAATTGTACAGTGTCCCGAAAACCAGTTTAGGTTTTACCGTACACTACCACTCGTCATTTAGTACAAATACAAATTACATTTAACTTAAATTATAGTTATAACGTAATCTAAGGTATTCGCTCAGCAAACACTGTTAATTTAATTGTAGGGTTAAATACAATGACAGTATTCAATTCTACCTGACCTGGCCGATCGACACGCCGACAGATTGCGAGTGCATGTATTAGGGGTTAAAGTATGAAATTGCCGTTTTATTGCAATAGGTTCTTTGAATTTTCATAGAATCTTCATGGTTTGAGGTTTTCGAATGAAACTTTTTTCAAATGGTTTCTGTGATTTTTTTTTTTTAATTTGAAACATTTGAATATCGACTTTCAATTGTTTTTGTTATTCAATTTAGACAAGAAAGATGGATACTGCGAAAATTCGAGTGATTTTTGAATACGAGTTCCGACGCGGAACTAACGCGGCAGAAACAGCCCGCAATATCAATGCTGCGTTTGGAGAGGGGTCTACTAATGAACGCACCGTGCGATTTTGGTTTAAACGCTTTCGTGATGGAAATTTCGACTTAAAGAACGAGGCACGAGGAAGACCGCCCACACAGGTGAATAACGATGAATTAAGAGAGATAGTGGAAGCCGATCCTAGTCAAACTACCCAGGAATTAGCGGCATGGTTTAACGTTACCTTACCCACAATATTGACTCACTTGCGTCAAATCAATAAAATAAAAAAATACGAAAAATGGGTGCCTCATGATTTGACTGATCTGCAGAAAGAAACGCGTGTTGAAACTTGTGTTGCCTTGTTGAACCGGTACAGAAATGAAGGAATATTGGATCGAATTGTAACATGTGATGAAAAGTGTATTCTTTATGATAACCGGAAAAGAAAAATGCAATGGCTGACCCCAGGTCAAATGCCACAACAGTGTCCTAAAGCAAAACTTACCAATAAATTACCTTTTTAAGGTAGTTTATTGGTAACCTGGTAACTGTTTGGTGGTCTCAGCATGGTGTTATTCACTATAGTTTTCTCCGATCTGGTCAAGCAATAACGGCAGATGTCTATTGTGCCGAACTCCGAACCATGTTGACAAAACTAGCAGTAAAACAGCCCCGACTCATGAATCGATCTTCACCATTATTGCTCCACGACAACGCGAGACCTCACAAAGCACGAGAAACCATTTTGACCCTTCAGGAACTGCAGTTAGAAACCATTCGTCATCCTCCGTATTCACCAGACCTTGCTCCAACGGACTACCATTTTTTTCGTGATTTGGACAATTATCTACGTGACAAGAAGTTTTCTTCCCAGGAGGCAGTACAAAATGCTTTCACACAGTTTGTGCAGTCTAGATCGTCGGAGTTCTATCGCAAAGGCATTAATAACCTTCCCATTAGATGGCAGCAATGTATAGATAATAATGGCAACTATTTTGATTAAATAAATTTGTTAAAAATTTAAAAAATAAACAATTTAGATTTTCAGTACAAATCGGCAATTTCATACTTTAACCCCTATTATTATGGCTAAATTGTGCAGACACACGGGTGGGTTTCTTACACTTGATTCAATAGTACATTTTTATTAAGAGGGAGCAAAGGAAAAATTCCTAATCTTCGATTTGATTTTAGAGGAGTATATCCACTTTAAAGTTAAAAATGAAATATTGTATGAGTAACTATACGATATATTCAAGCATAGACATTAACCAGAAACATAAAACAATAAAGTTTCCTCGATAGATAAAAATCACGAAATGACCTCTAATTTTCACATTTTTTCGATTTATCCTCGAAAAACAGGTTATTAGGACAAAAATTTGATAATTAATTATATTTATGCATGATCGACAACTGTCCCTACGGATTTTTTTTTAATCCCTTTAGTTTTAGAGTTATTCCGCTAAAACGAATTTGGTACTTTTAATGCGCAAAATTCAACATCTCCTGTCGCATGTCACGCGAACTTCAGGCTTATATTTGTTTCACAAATTTGGGCGGAGCCAACGTCAAAACTTTTTTGGCATGAGAGCTCTTAATAATATCATATGTATACCATACACACGTACATTCACATACACATAACATATAATTTATAATACAATTCATATATACACATTCACATGTGTGTATATAAACTATAATTATGTATATGATATTTTTGTAATAAATTTAAGAAACGCTTCTTTAACTCATTTTTAATGTTTATTTTATTAATTTTTTGTTTGAGAGTTAGATTCAGGTCGTTTATAAGTTTTGGTATTTGATACTTTAGTTGTTGTTTCCCGTAAAGATTGTTAAAACATGGAAACTTTAAGGTAACGTTACAGTTTTAGATGTTACTATAGCTCTCACGGTTCTTACCTGCAGTCTATATATAGGATCGAGATGCGTTTTGCAAGTTCTACCATAGGAACTAAGAGCATAATGTATTGTCGTTTCTCCTAGAGCCTTATACAAACTTAAAAGTGTGATGTAAGGAATTTTGTATTTTACTATACTCAATTTGGCCATTATTGCTCGTAATTTGTCACATACATAACTAACATGCCTGACCATTTAAAATGGATTGACCATTGAAATCTGTCATCTATTATTAAACCTAGATACTTTTGCTTACAAACGAGTTCAATCGGACTACAAGAGCAATTTCGCTGTTCAGTGTGAAGACACTTGTGATTACGCGCAATAAGTTTTTATAAATTATATTTTTTTCGGTTTTGGCTAGAACTTATGTGCATAATTTTTGTTTTATTACTATTAAGCACAAGACCCGCATCATGAGAGCACTTTGACAAGGGGTGAAATCTCTTTGCAAATGAGATAAGGCAATGTCTAGGACTTTGTTAGCAGCTAAGATACATGTATCATCTGCAAATTGATATATTTCACAGTTGTTTAGTGGGTTGACTGCGTCACTTACATAATTAATATAGTGTAATGGGCCAAGCACGAATCCTTGTGCTGTACTATCTAATACCTTAACCCGTCTGTTGATGTCATCGGATACTTTCACAACATATGACTTATATCGAGGTATTCTTGACACCATGCACTAAGTGGACCCCTTATACCAAATTCGTTTAGCTTGTCAATAAGTATATCGTGTTTTAGTGTATCGAAAGCTTTACTATAATCAATAAATACCACTAGAACGTGTTCCCTGTTATCAAGATGCTTGTTAACACTGTCGGTAAATTTAACAGCAATTATGTGGTACTTTTTCCGCTCTGGAATCCATATTGTTTGTCAGTAATAACGTTGTTTTTTTTATAAAAACTATGAATTTGTTTAGATACAGCTTTTTCCACTATTTTATCTACAGTGGAAAGAATAGTTGTTGGTCGGTGTTTGTCGCATTCATCATTTCTTCCTTTTTTATAAATCGGTCTAACTATTCCGGTCTTAAGTTCATTTGGGTATTTACCCTGCTTTATTGACGTATTGATTAAATGAGTTATTACTTCTGCAATTTCTGCGTCAATTACTTTTAAATCTTGTGGTCTTATTCCATCAATACCCGGCGCCTTTCTATTATTTAGTGATCTTATTTGTTTAAGAACAGTCCCAGCAGAAATTTGCTGATACCTGCAACTCACGTTAACGCTAGATGCAAAAATACTCTTATCTACAAGCTTTATGTTACACTTCGGAACAATATTTTTTATATTAGATTCAAAACAATCGGCGAACTTGTTAGCTATATCTATAGTAGAATTATTATTTTTCAGAAATGCGTTTAATATAACAGTATCAGCTATAGTTTTTGCTCTACCCGTAATGTCATTTAGTATTTGCCATAGTGCTCTTGGGTTGTTTCTATGATTCCATACTTTGTCTCGTATTTTATTATTTTTAGCTTTAATAATTGATTTATTTGCGTTGTATATATTACTTGTATCCTTAATCCATTTTATAAATAATTTATCTCTGTACTCACGTGCTTTTATAATTCTAGGGTTAATCCATTTATTACTTATTCTATTTTTATTTTTCGCTATTTTTATGATAACTTGATTTTTCATGACATTTTTGTATATTATCTACTATAATTGAATATATTTTATTCGGACAGAATTTTTTTAACTAGTTGCAAATCTATTTGTTTTAAATTATTTGATAGCAAGTTGTAATCAAAAGAAGTAATATATCCAAAATCCACCCGTGTGGACGGCACACTATTGACTGTACCTAGTGCGATGGCTTGGTGGTCGGCCATTGCAGTCCCTAGTGGCGCCGTGTACAAGCCTAGTGAGCGGGATCGTGCGTAAATGTGGTCTATACAAGATTTACTAAGTTTATTATTCGCAATTTCTATGCGAGTATATTCGGTGATCCCGCAAACTAAGCCGTGATTGTGCATAGTGGTGTTGTATTCATGTATTACAGGACTATGGACCTGTAAATTAATCTTTATATCACCTAGTAGATACATATCATGTTGTCTACCAACCTTTGTCAACAGGGTATCTAGTTCCTTAGCAAACAAGTGTTTTGTTTGACCCGGAGGGCGATGTATGCATCACAGAACCGCGGAATAACTTGATGGAGTGGTTAATTTTCCTAATAAGCATTCAAAATGTTGTGTTTTTTGGTGATTAGTGACAAATTGGTGTTCATTTTTTATATAAATAATTACACCACCATCTTTTCGATTCCTCCGTAGTTCTGCATACATATTTATACCCTTGTAACTGATATAAACCACAAAGAGAGTAAGTAATATTAACTTCCGTTAACATTATGACATCGACAGCTCGAGAGGACGGATGGATACATTGTTCCAGAGCATCAAAGTTTTTAATGATTGACCTTATGTTCATATGTATGCACAGTAGATTAATACGGTCAGGAATATTGTTTACAAATGTTTTCAAATCATTACAGTCTTTTATTTGCAATATATCATCTGAGGTAAAATCCATTTAGGCAAAAAAAAAAACAAAAGAAAATATAAGAAACAGAGTACCCACATTAATTTTAAGTAACTTACGAATTATTGGTGAAGTTTTAAGTCTCTTGATATCTTCCAAAGACCGTATAACACTAGGCTTCTGGTTGTCTCCTTCCTTCCTCACACGTAATATTCCTTTCTTGACCCAGATATATTTGTATATGGTTTTCAATTCTTGTTTTGCGTGCCACAGTAGCTGTTTATTATAGGGTGTTAAAGCTTCGCATATGAATATAGTGTCACTAGACTTAGAAGGATGAGCCCCTGGGACAATGCTGGAGCCAGTGATTTCCAAACTTTTTGATTTTGCTGCAGTTGTCCAAGATGTTTGGTTCTCCTCATTGTTAAGTTCAATTTACACTGGTCCCGGTCGGTTACCTCTGCCAGGTAGACGTTTAGCTTGCTTGATGTATTCAACATTTTGTCTGAGTTTCCTGACCATATTGCCCACAATTTCAATAATGTTTTCATTTTCACTTAAAGGTAAATTATGTATTTCAAGACACTTGCGTAGTTTCTGCTGCTCTATATCTTGTATACGCTGTTCTAATGCACCTACTCTTACTTCCAAGTGATTATTCTTATTTGTGAGTTCTGTGGTTCTTTTCTGTAATATGCTATTATTTCTTTGTAAGGATTCTATAGTTTTGATGAGTTCGTAAATCTTATCTGAGTGATACTGGATAGATTGAGTTATGTCTTTCATTTCTTTTTTAATGGCTTTTTCCACCTCTTTTGATATATCCCTCAGAAGTTTTTTGAGATCAACCTGTATGTTAGGTGATTCAGCGCTGCTTTTGTATTCCTCTTCATCGTCTGGTATGATGATGGAGCGATGTTTCGACGAGGTATTTTGACAGTCTTGGCAAGTCCATTCCTAGTTTTCTGTGGCACTTAAAGCAGTGAGCTGTTTATTTGTGAGACCACTACATTGATTACTCAAATGCACTATTTTTTCATATCGATTGCATTCTAGCCCTGGTCTAGATTTAGTTATATTTTTGTTACAGCTATCACATTTACTGGACATATTGAGGGTAGTTCACTGAGTGTTAACAAACGTATTACTGGGGCCTTACCATGAACTCTTATTACAGTTCAGTACAACAGTAACGTCAAAAAAGCGGGATGGTGATATACACTTCATGTAGCGCTGTCTAACAATGATTTATTTTAGATCCTAAACTGAATCGTAATAAAAGTTCATGGTAAAGCCCTAGATTGGAGCACTTGATGACAAATGATTATATCCAGATTATACTGGGTATTGTTATACCCAAATTCCTCCAAAAAAATTGAAGAACAAACGAAAGGAAAAAATGGCTTTTAACGATCAGGCGGTTTCCAAGATTTTCAAAGCGATTGTTTAAATATACATAAACCACTACGCCATCTACCACACTAATTAACAATTTCACCACAAAAATCGTCATTTTTCTTCCACAGGTGCGGACCTCGCGTCTCCATCCAATGACCAAATGTTGCAAGCTATGGTGGACATCATCGGGCAGGCCCGTGGCGTCAACTGTGGCGTCTACACCGGTGTTAATGCTTGGTTCTCCCATGGAGATTATACCTCTATCGATGGTAATAATTTTTCACATCATTAGAGCATCATCTTGGGTGAAAGCTGTACACTTTCTATTAAACCTGACCTATTGAGAAATAATGTTAAAACAAACCGTGATTTGCAGCTTTAGGAATCTCTCTACGTATGGAATTAATAACAACAAAGATAAAAACATTAAATTTATTCCCACTAGTTCCATGCATGGAACTTTTGGGTTCCATGTGGAACTGATTACATGGGACTACTGGGAATAAACCCCTATGCTTAGTTAAGGTCAACGTGATGTAAAATAAAAAGCGTTCGTTTCTATGAATTTCTTCATCACTGGCGTTTTTGTATACCTTCATTGGAAGTTAGCAAATGCTATTTGCAATCAGACAGCCAGACGATGCTATCTGGTGGGTTAGTTTCATGACGTAGACATCCAAAGTCTTTGATTAATAAAATTAATATGATATTGACGTAAATGATATAATTATTATAAATGACTCGGGAATCAGGTTTAAAATTCCCGCATTATGGATTGTTACAAAAGTATTAGAAAGAATAATACTACACATAATATTGTATTGCAGGTACTCCCCTGTCGGAGATGCCCGTAGAGTTAACGAATTCACAGACATGTCCTCAAATGGCAACGTACCCCTGCACAGTTCTGTTACCTTCAGGCACCATTAACATCGTAGAATGCAAGCATCTGTATCCTTTCATATGCTACAGAAAGAATAATAAGGAGATTCATAACATCAGTGAATGTGGAACTATTGATTCTGGTTAGTAATATTTTATGCTGCAGATTTTTATTCCAAGAAGTTTTGCTAGATCAAATGTTTCAGGTATATATATTAAATAACGGTCTTACAAAAAATATACGATACACCTCAGGATATAGTCCAAAGAATGTGCTAATTTATTATAGGATAGGCTGTACTTTATCCGATCATATAAAATCCCGAACTCAGGCCACAATAGAAGACTAAAGCAAATTATTTTTAAGAATGAGATATGTAACTTGGCACATAAATTTTATATAGGAGATGACATATTTCTCTTAAAGTACTACAGAGAACTTGCTAAATTCTACAACCCTACAGTTATTAAATTCACGTTTATTCCAAAACTTGAAAATTACCCAGCGATTTAATGACACACCACACCACCCGCTGCCCCATCAATCGCCATCGCGTGCTTGTCAACGTTAAATCTGTCTCAAATTTACTCTGCCTGTTCTTATTTAATCATAATATTTTTTGCGCGTGGATTGGGGGACACGCGGGCGGCCCCGCACACCTCATATCCTAAAATCTAGGTTCGCGTTCAAATACTTCGCCTTACGTACGTAAGATAAGTAAGGTGGCAATAAAAAACAAATTCTGACCCAACTGTATAAAATATAATGTCAGTACAGAGTACTAAAAAACCGACGATGTTGAGTGTGAGTGTGTGCGTTACTTCTTGTCTTGTCTTGTCTTGTCGACCTCAAAAGTACGTGGAATTACATATAATTACCAAGTTTTATTGAAATCGGTTACCGGAAAGTGCGCAAACCCGGATTCGGATATACGGGACTTGACACAGGAGATAACAAAAATAGGTTTTCACTACTCAAAGTATATTGAGAGAGAAAAATGCCTTGAATTGGAGAATAATAAAATCAACCATTAAAATAATTGCTCCTTATAATAAAATTTAGGCGCTATTTATAAAAATGAGTCTTCATGTGTGAACAGCCACGCTTAGAGGTGAATGATTTTCTTCAAAATTAAATGACACCACTATGGAGGTACCCTCTTTCCAACAAAAAAATCATGAAAATCGGTTCACAAATGTTACTTATCGCGTAACACACATACAAAAAAAATCATACAGTCTAAATGAGAACCTCCACCTTTTTTGAAGTCGGTTAAAAATCCGAGAGAAGTTTATGTAGAGATGGTATCGTAGCGAGTAATCGAAACTGGTCAATGACCAAAAGTTGTTTATTAAACTAATATTATGTAACGTTTCATGAGTTAAACCCAGAATTAACCTTTGTGTGATAAGAGCACGATATTTATTACGATGAAGACAGTCACGGGTATAAGGCTTAATATATATCGAGCATATGCGAGAATTCCACGTACGGCTTGTATCTAGTTTGTACGTTACACAACTGACAATAAAGTTCATTATGCTATGCACAATATCGTTATAAAAATTCGCTTCCATTCCGTTCCGTCGCGATATACATTGAGCCATAAAACCTCTATTTCCAATAAAAAATCAACCTGGGGTTTGCTTTTAAAAAAAACTTGGTTCCATTTTCATCGAAAATATCTTTTGTACTTCGAGCCAACACGTAAACGTAATCTTGCAATTTGCTACAAAACGATTTCGTACTATAAACGGATTTGCTACAACAACAACATGGTCAACTGTTTAAAAGTTTTAGCATTTAGATTCCCGGAGCCAAACGAGTTTACTCTTGAGCAGGTCAAGGACCGAAACTGGTACTGGTACCGATAGCCGACTGTCTCCAGCTAGTTGAAATGGACCTGTCGTCCAATTTGAACTTCGGCAGATACACACAATCCATGGCCAAAAATGCAGCCAAAAAGCTTGTCGTCCTTTCCAGGGTGAGGCGTTACTTCGCACCGGGACAATTGCTTAAGCTGTACCAAGCATAAGTCCGGTCTGCTGCTACCTATGGGGTGACTCTGCTACTTACCAACTGGCCACCTTGGATTCAATCGACAAACGTACCAAGAGGCTTATAGGTGACTCAGAATTAGAAGAGGCGAAGCTGTAGAGCCTTGAACACCGCCGTAAAGTTGCCTTCTTATCGGTATTCTACAGGATGTATCACGGAGAGTGCGGGGGAATTGCACGAAGCAATTCCGCCTTTCCCTTTCCACCATCGGGGGATCAGGCATAGGCTGGGATTCCACCCTTATGTTGTGGATATTCATAATATTAAAATTAAATGCTATGGAATACACTTTGAATTATAATTGCGTGGAATCTAGACTCTTGTTGTCTTACCATACTTCTTTATCTAAAACATACTCTTCAATTTTGTAATGCGATTTTTCAATTAAAATTCTTTTAATGTAAGTTTTAAACTTAGGAAATGATAACCTTAATATATGCTCCGGAATCTTATTGTGAAAACGTATACAGTTCCACATAAAGGAATCGTTTACCTTAGTTAAACGAAATACACTTATATACATGTGTGACGGTGTGACCTCCTTACACCGTCATCTCACCTTTTTGTATCGCCTCTCTCCGCTTGTATCCTATATATGTTTCAGATTCCGTCGCG
>NW_020653774.1:972399-980179 GCF_003589595.1 Hyposmocoma kahamanoa
CATGTACCTATATCTGTAATTCAGTTACACGGCCCATTTAGGGGTATATAAGATAAGATAAGATAAGATAAATTTATTTCAATATGACTTAATCTAATACAATTATAATGAAAACAATGTAATTAAAGATAAAATATTAAAATAAACAGTAATAAACAAAACAAAAAAAAAATCTAAATTATATAAAATAATCATGGTAAAATTAAACATTTTAATCTTAGTGCCTAATAGTGCAATTGCGATGCCTAAACTAAGTACATGTGTGCCTGTATTTTAGGCATAATAGTGCATTTTTCATAACAAAGCTTAAAAAATAAAGATTTTATAAATTTAACAAATAAAAGATAAGTAGTAATAAGTCGTTACAATTTATAAAAGATAAGTAGTTAAACATTACTTATTATATAAATATAAATTATGAAAGAAATTCCAACAAGTCCTCGGTATCATTGTAGGTTTTACTCTTAAGCCAAAATTTGACGGTCTTTTTACATTCAGTTTTATTCATATGAAAATAATGCAAAGTAGAATTTATTTTAAAATAAAGGAATGTGCCAAGGAAGCAGAAGAATCTATGTGAGTGTGCTGTGCGGAGTTGTGTACGAGATGAAAAGGGATCGTGTCGTCTTTGCTTAGTTACAGTCATGTAATCATATGGAGTAATTGAGTGCTTTTTCAAAATTACTTGCAGGATAAACAGTTGCCGAACAGATAGAACATCGCACTCGTTTAGTAATTTGTGGGTTGGGTAATCGAAAGGACGAAAGTTGATCATTTAAGAACAGCTCTCTGCGCTCTTTCCAGGTGTATCAGAGCGGTCTTATGTGCACCGCCCCAGGATGTAACGCAGTAAAGTAACAGTGATTGACAAAGGGCTAAATAAACTGATTTGAGAAGGGCGCTGATGGCCGAGTATCTTAAAGTTTTAAAAACATAAATCAATTTTCGAACTCTAGAAGTTAGCGCCACTATATTATGCTGTTTGAAATTGAGATGTTGGTCAATTATGACACCTAAATATTTAATATTGCTTGTGCTGTCCAGTTTTGAGCAAGTACAGAGGCATCCAAGAGATCGAGGGCCAAATGTGCCTTAATCATAAAGTGTAGAAAGCGTTTTATACTGTTGTAGCTGTGTTGGTTTACATTTACCTTTTTATTGTTACCGCCCTTCCTTTTAACCTTTCTTTTAACTTTACTTCTTTAATAAATTTTGTGGACCGGAAGTTTCCCGTTTCATTGCCGTGAACCTGTTCACGGCTAGTTAGGGTTACAACCCTTTCACATATATACTTAAATACACATATATACTTCCAAATGCGGGACGACCTGGTACCCCATATAGGCGGCTATATTGTACGCATTATACCTTTATACGGGGTACCAATATGGCACGAGGCTCTCTCCTCCGCCAATAGGAACCTCCTTCGTCGGCCTCAACGTGTCGTGGCCATCAGAATGTGCCGGGCATATATAACGGCATACTGGGCTGCTGCAAGTGCCCTTGCAAGTACCAATATAAGATGGAGAGATCAGGCCCTCAAGAGGTTGAATAATTTTTGATGTGGCTCAGCCACATGTGATCAGTCACATGTATATTTATTAAATATGTCAAATAATGACAGGAAATACAAAGGTCAAAAGGGAAAAGAAAGATAGACTAATATGCACTCTTTACAAAACACACTACGTATTTCTTTTTGTGAATTGAATTAACAATTATATATTGATTTACAGAATATAAATACTTTGAAACAACGGGCCAATGCTACAAATTTCATAGGCAGCCACAAATCTGGTCAGATGCTTACAAGATCTGCCTGGCTGAAGGCGGACATTTGGCCGTCATAAACAGCCCGGAAGAGGCCAAGATCTTATCCAGTATTTTCGCGCAGCATCCGGCTCATACCATGATGTCGAGATTCAAACACCACCTGTTACTCGGATTCATTAAATTAAACAAATCTTGGGGCACTATACATGGTGAGCATTTGGTCACACTTTTGTATTTTTTAAAGATGATTGACTTTACTTAAGACTACTTTGGGAGGGTGAAGTTCTGCGTCCTGATTTTGATTCAAAATGGAATTTATCCGATCGGGTAGTCTCGAAATCAGATGGATTTCTGAGCGAGAAGATGAACCTGATTTCTACTATATCTTTCTAATTTGTGACTTAAATAAACTATTGTTCCGATTAGAAATGTCAAAAGTTTCCTATCGGCCTGTTGTGAATCGCAATTATGCTCCTCGACTCGGAACAGACGCAGTTTTCGACCGGGAGAGGCAATCAAAATCAAACTGGTGAGCTGTAATACAGGTTTAGTTGCCTAGTACGGTCTCCATTCTCTCACAAAGGATACAACATCTAAAATTGTTAGTCTATTATAAAATAAGTGTATATTTCCTTGTGTTGAGAAAATAAACCATTATTATTATTAAAACACTTTTTGTAGTCCGGACTAATATTTGGTGTAAATGGCCATCTCCATTTTTATAATATATAACAGAATAGCATTGACTTACAAATAAATGGACGACGGGTCTAATGCAAAAACCACGAAAAAAATGTCCCAAGTCAACCTATTTAAACGTAGTGACATGTAAAGGAATATGAAAAAGCTAAAACGTTGAATTTAAATTGTAATGTCATCGCAGTACTGTCTAATTTTGCTTGCTTCGCTGTCAGTCGAACAAACGCAGACTAAAGCGTGAATGACGCTCTGTATACGATTTTAACGCCCTATAAGTTCGGACACTTTTTAGCGCGGACCCGACGTCCATATAATTGTAAGTCAATGCAGAATAGTTAAATTTTTTTAGACTTTAATTTTTTTTGTAAATGGGCCGTTGAACCATTGTGTATAATTGATATGGGACTTGATTTTCTCCTGTTTTGCTATCACGTGGTGTAATTTATTTTATTTTCATGGTAAAAATGTCCTACTCCATCGACTTGCAGTTGATTTGAGCCAGTGAGAAATGTATCCACAAACTTAAATATTCAATGGTTGCAGATGTAACTAACTTCATGCATTTATTGTATTATTGGAAAAACTTTAATTTCCTGTCAAGTTTTATCACTGTTGAGGATGTAAAAATTAAACCCGATTCTCACTGTTGTGTAATTCTTAATTTAATTATTATTTTTGAAGAGTACAGTCAAATACCAAAATGGAACCACAATTTTGAAAACAATGGCCACAGTTAAATGGTACGGTGAAAAATAGCAGGTCGCCAACAAACACCGTTTGAAATACATATCTTTACAAATTGGCTTATGTCTTTCAGGTCAAAGTCTTGAAGAAGCGGGTTATGCGATTTGGGCTCCAAACGAACCAAATAACTCACCACACCCAGAAAACCCTGGCCACCGTGACCCTTACGGCAACAATGAGAGCTGCGGGACAATGCAACGTGACGGTCTTTTGAATGATGCTTGGTGTGATATTACGTTCGCTTTCATCTGTGAAAAACATTTACCTATTGATGCAATCGAAAAAGAGATGCCGGCAGTAATAAAGGAATAAAATTACGCACAAACGTGTTTACTATGATAAGTTACAACTTATTTTGGGACATTTTATTGAGTGTTCCTGTTGGTGATGATTGTTGTAAAGCTTCTCTAATTACATACCTATTTTTTTTAATTACTGCGTACCGATTGTAAAGGGTAAGAGAGCTGGTGAAACTTACAAAGTTTAAATTTAATTGATGCATTCTCTTTTGGGTCAAAAAAGCGGCTCTGACGCCATTATCTCTCTTTGGACTATCTGTGAATGTTGTTTAGAAATCAAGACATTTGTTACTCAAGTCATTCATAATAGCTCCACATTTATTTTATTTAGGTGTGTATGCTCCATTGTCGACCTCACCTTCACTTTCTATCAGGTGAGATGGAGGTCAAATGTGCACTCATAATTTATAAAAAATAGCTCGTCTTTAGTCAAATACACGGATCTGGTGTTCGGTTATGGTAAGTTAGTCAATGTAAGATTTGATAGAAGAGTTGGTGTCAATGTAACATTTGATACAAGAGTCCGTGTCAATGTAAGATTTGATACAAGAGTTTATGTCATTGTCAAAGTCAAAGTCAAAGTCAAAGATTATTTATTCCATAGGTAAAATAAATTTACACTTGAAAACGTCACATTTAAGCTACTGCTCGTTCACTACGCTGACATCCCTGAGAAGAACGAGCAAGAAACTCTAGGGATTGCTCTTTTCAAACAAACTTAAATGCTATGGAATACATTTTGAATCAAATTTGTGTGGATTCTGGAGCCATGTCGTCTTTCCATACATCTTTATCTAACACGTAGCCTTCAATTTCGTAATATGATTTTTCGATCAAAATATTTTTAATGTAGTTTTTAAACTTAGGAAATGATAAACTTAATGTATGCTCCGGAATGTTATTGTAAAAACGTATACAGTTCCCCATAAAAGAGTTGTTTACCTTGGTTAAACGAAATTGTGGTACCATGAGTTTGGTCTTAGCTCTAAGGTTAATATTATGGATATCGTCTTTCTTATTGAAATTATGTATATTTTTACGGGCTTATAAAATATTTGAGTAAATGTACTGTGATGCCACAGTCATGATACCAGTTTCCTTAAACTTATCTCTGATTGAAACCCGAGAGCCTAGACGGTACACAGAACAAATCGCTCGTTTTTGCAATACAGATATGGTTTGAATATCTGCCGCTTTACCCCACATGAATCCCGTAGGACATTATACTACGGAAGTAACTAAAGTAAACTAGTCTAGCAGTACTAACATCGGTAAGCTCACGTATTCTGCGGACGGCGTATGCAACGGAGCTTAATCTGTTGGCCAGGGAAGATATATGTGGAAACCATTGAAGTTTACTATCTAAGGTCACTCCCAAGAAGACTGCTTTATTAACAAGGTCTAACTTTTCTCCGTTTATTTCTGTGCTTGAACTTGTCGATTTTACGTTAGGTAATTCAAATTTAACACATTTTGTCTTCTTGGCATTGAGCATAAATTGTTAGCATTAAACCAATAAACTACCTTAGAGAGGGTATCATTCATCATTCATTCTAAGATTTGATACAAAAGTTCGTGCCATTGTAAGATTTGATAGAAGAGTTCGTGTCAATGTAAGATTTCATACAAGAGTTCGTGTCATTGTAAGATTTGATACAAGAGTTCGTGTCAAATGTACTCATAAATTCGAATATAAAGTCGGCGAATTACAATCATAACTTGTACATTTATGATTGTAATTCGATTGTAATTTAAAAACATGAGTAAATAAAAACTTGTTATGTGCTCTTATCGCCCATGTTATTTTTTTTGCTGTAGCTTAATTGCTTTTTAGATTCAAATGTTTATACTCGTACTACACGCGTCTTATCGGCGCTCATAAATAACATTACGTTCGCGCCCAACTGAAGAGTGGTTAAGATTAATTATTATCTATCCAACCCTGAGTTCATCTGGTGGTAGTACCACAATAGAATGTAATATTTAAGACCTGCGGGATATCGGAGCCACACTATAGGTCTCATTCAATTTTATTGGGACCACGGATTTATGTGATCTGTGGATGGGATTATTTGAGAAAGTTATCGCGTCCTCGTCCTGTTACTGGCAAGATTTATCCCAACCATCACCAGTTCTTTGTCTCTAAATTTTTCTCAATTATGTCAGGAAATTTTCGCTTCTGTTTAAAAAAAGATCTTTTACGACACTAGAAATGAAGTAAATTCGCTTTAGTTTATTTTGTAAAATGAAGAGACAAGTCGTATCCGTACGAACGTAGAACTGTAGCATAGTTTAACCAAGCGTGGTACGCTTACGCTTCTACCGAATTCTCACAAATATAACCCCAACAGATCGTAAACATATTCCATCGAACGAAACGCATTTCGAAATAGAAAAATATTGGTATTACCATATTTTAGATTGAACATGCATACATCATGTCAATAAAAATATATGATAAACTTCCAGAAACTATAAATTTTTTTTTTAATAAAACGGTTTGAGAACGCCACCCTAAGCGCGTAGGCATAAATGTGACTCGTTCAACTGCGCGATCTGTCGTACATTATTTATGTAATATAAATCAGTTGGTATATTTTATTCCTATTATTTATAAAATTGATAACGATAACTAATTTTTGATGTGTGAATAAAAAAAACTAATTTGTTATAGTTCAACTATTTTTCTTTCATCTACCATTTTTCTAGCTTTAGTGAGGTGACAAGTTTTATGTGTCACTGGCAGCAAAGTAGTCTTGCGTCTCGTGGCTTTAGACCCTTGCTAAGCTACGTTTTGGATTATATTTTTGGCTCCCTCGCTTGGTCAGGTTTGAATACAAGCACTCAACCTTGCATAATAAAATAAGTATTGTTATGCAAGACTGAACATTTTTTTTGTTTTCATAATATCAAGCGACGGGATGAACAAGTCATGCGCCTGATGGTAAGCTACGCGCCTGTCCATAACAGTTTTAGTGCTACTCAGAGCTTTAAATCGCAAAGATTTGTAGGGCGCTGCCACTGCGCCCGTCTATACGGCCTAAACCCTCTCCTCAAAGGAGACCCATGCCAAGTAGTGGGACGACTAATGGATTGACGACGATAATTTAGTATTTAAAACATTGTTAGTCGTTAATTTTACATCCATGTATTTCACATTGCGACGATTTTTCTTACGACATGTGCCGTTCGACCATTCAGATGTGCGTGCAACACCCGTTGAGAGCTTGCACTGCCGGCGATACACTCAGTGGTAGGCACTTATCGCGTAATCTCGAGCGAGTGACGGAGCCCTAAGCGAGGTCGTCTAAGAATAATTGCAAGCACTGGTGTTGTATGTTTTATCAGTTGTTCGATTAGACATGGTATATTGTATAAATAGATGTTTTTTGAGGATTATTAATCATTTGCTCGCAGGAATTCGGCCTCATCGCGTTTGCAGAACTATGTTGCGACTATTCTTGTCAGTGTTTCTTGTGGTTACTCTCGGTAAGGTTTATCCATTTTATGTTCTATGATTCACTGAAGAAGATTTAAATGAAGAGTGTAATGGAATTGCACAATTTAATACCGCCTTCCCCTTTTCATCACCGAGGGACCAATGTCGTATATATCAGTGTTGGGCGTTAATCAATTAAATTTCAATCAGATTAAATTCAATTGAAATGATTTTAATTCGAATTAAATTAATTGCAATTACATTTTTTAGTTGTTCTAAGAAACAATTAAATCTAACAATTTAAACCGAAACTACCGAATAAAAGTGTCATTACGAATATGGGTTAGGGGGTGGGTTAGAGGGTACGTTCGGGGTGTGTTAGGGGGTAGGTTATAAGGTCGGTTAAAGGGTCGTTTAGGAGGTGGGTCACTCATCCGCTCACCTACCCTCTCAAACCCACTCACCCACCCCCTTACCCACCCACTCACTCACTCAAATTCGTGTCCGCCATCCTGGATTTAGAAATGAGTGCCATAGTTGTAATGAGCACCCCCAAATACCTCGAAAACCATACCCAACTTGCCATTATGTGAATAATCGTGCCCGCCATCTTACCTCCTAACCCACCCCCTAACCCACCCACTAACTCACCCCTAACCTATCACCTAACACACCCTAAAACACCCCCTAACCCACTCCCTAACTCACCCCTAACCCCCCAATACAAACCCTAACACACCCCCTAACTCACCCCTAACCCCCGCAACCCAAACCCTAACCCACCCCCTAACCCAGCCCCTAGCCACCCCCTAACCCAGCCCCTAGC